>NC_056601.1:36379649-36429649 GCF_018340385.1 Cyprinus carpio | reverse complement strand
CGTTTACTGCTGAATGGAGAGTTAATTCATGATGTGATAAACAGCTCATTAGGAGCCCGGGGCCCCTCCTCCACTTCAGCCGCTCTGTTATTATTTCTGTTCGTCGGTGTCACGCTGAGATGCAGAAAGCTCACGTGTGTTTGTGGAAAAGCGTCTCCAGTGGCTCTACTCTCCTGTAATTGGACTAATTGGAAATGTTCTAGAAACAGAACTAGAGCTGCTCTGTTTGATTACATTACAGAGAAGATGAAAAACAATGGATGGTTTGGTGAAGGAAATTACTTGAAGTGTAAAAGATTAGAACTGGAAGATAAACATCATGTTGAATCTTTGGAACAAATTGACATCATTCGTGTTTGTTCTCAGTGCATTAATATCTCGACACACTGAAGGTGGAATGTGAGGTTAATAGAGAGACATCCATCTGCTGCCACATGAGACAACAACAACTCAACATGGAAACACACACACGCACACGCACACACACACACACACACATGGAAATCGTTAGGAAATCTTTAGTTGTTTACATTGTAGCGATTCCACTTTTCCCAGTGGTGTGTGTGTGTGTGTGTGTGTGTGTGTGTGTGTGTGTGTGTGTGTGTGTGTGTGTGTGTGGCCGGGGATCTCTGGAAACACACCGGTATAATTGGGTGCACATGGGAGACACTGAGATCCAGCTAGTCAATACATGAGAGGAACTCAATAAATAAACTAGTGTAGTGATCCAGAGTCAGCAGTAAACATACACACGCTTACTTTACCACGGTATATTACCACAGTATATGACTGACGCGTGGATGCAAAATACCAACTGTTCTTGGCTATGGGAACAAACAGTGCAGAACGCTGTGTCTGCTGTATCTCTATTTACAATTAATGTACCTTTTTTTTTTTTTTTTTTTTTTTTTTTTTTAATTATACATATTCAGATGTAATTAATAACAGATTCTGACCTTAAATCAGTTGATAGACCCAAATAAACAGAAACATTCTCCTTACTTTTTATACACAGACAGACAGACAGACAGACAGATAGATAGATAGATAGATAGATAGATAGATAGATAGATAGATAGATAGATAGATAGATAGATAGATAGATAGTTGTTGAGTTACTGTGTGTCTCACTGCATCCACAGAGAGCAACTAACTATTAACCTCTGTCTACTCTATTATAGAGAAGGACACCAGTCGATCTGATTCACTTCTGTCTGTATTGTTTTTATTATGTAAGCATTTTCTGAAAGCAATAAAGCATTTGATGATGTTGAATGTTGTAGTGAACACCGTGAGTCAAACTCTTCCAGTGCCTGAATACAGCTGTTCTTTAAAGCATCGTTTCACGTGGTGCTTTTCATAAACTAAAGTAACAGGAACCCAATCCTTTTTTTTTTTTTCTTCCTTTTTTCTCTCTTCAGCTGAGGCCATCATGAAACCTGGTGAGATGTGGAGGTTAAAACCGCAATCGATTCGTGCCATTTGTTCCGCGCACACACGCGCTCGGTGTGAGTCTCTATTGTGCGCGGGCGCGCAGATGGCAGATGCATCCGGTTCCAGACGGACTCTGTGCCGGGTTTTCGTTCCTCCCTCTTCAGATCAATGAAGTCGCGTCGTCAACTCATCGCGCACACAGAGCGAGTGGCGCGGCGCGTCAGTCAGTCAGAGGAACCGCCGCGTGCGTCACGACCGGGATCGAGGATGGAGATCGCGCTGTTTAACGGCTCGGTAACGCTCGCGCTGATCGTTTCCATTCAAGGAGCGCCGGATCCTCAATCGCGCGGATTGATTGATTGATTAATAGCGGATTTTGCAGTGATTTTGACCATCATGGGCTGCGTCACTGGAGATATTCACCGGAGCAGACTTTACGCACTCCTCATCGGGCTGCATGTTCTCACCGGTGTCTCCAAATCGCAAGGTGAGTCGTTCTTTACTCTTTGCTCACGCTCAAGGGCTGGTTTTACGCACTTTATGGATGGATGGATAAGTTGGATTTTCCTCGCAGGAGCCCGGCTGAACGCGAGCGCGCTGCGGAACGCTTGCTTACTGGTTACTGGTTGGCCACAGCTGGTTTTAAGTTGGATTTTCCTCAGTGTCTCGTTGTGTAAATGTGAATGTGCTGCTGCAGCTTGATGGAGAGACTCAAACACACACACACACACACACGCACGCACGCACGCACGCAGTATTCACTCTATCGGAGCATCTTGTTGCGTTTCTGTCATCGCTGTAATATGTCGTAAAGTTCTATTTCATGACGTCAGGTGGTATTTTCATCGGTGAAACTCGTCATTATTATGATGCCATGATGCCTGTTTGTGTAGCTGTCAGGCAGGTGATACTGGTGCGGGTTATTGATCCGTGACGCGCGTCCTGATCGATGCGTCACTGCTGCGGGACGCGCGGTGTAGGATTGTGTTTGTTGTATGTAGCTCGTATATTCTGCTGTGAAGCTGCATTAGGTGTAAAGCAGAGCAGAGGGAATGTTCTGGATGCGTTCTGGAGGTTCAGCACGAACCCCTGCGCCTCTCCATTGAGCTGCTGTATTTACTGGTGACGCCAGCAGAGGAGCAGTGTTTCACCACGGTACTCCACAGCCGTGCACCACGAGCTCGTTGTTTGCTGCCATTCATGTAAAGATTTGCATATGTATAGTAGGATAAACAGCTAGATTTATTTACATTTACTCATTCAGCATTTTGACGCGCATCTATCCGACGCTTTTATTCGCAGCATCAGGTGGCAGCAACACGAGATTCTTATGCAAAGCTCCAGAGTGTTCAGAGCAATAAAGCCTCGAATAGAGATTAAAAGAAGGATGCATTGCTTGAAAGTTGAATCACAAATCTTGTTTTCTGTCAGATTCGTTAGTTCATTTGATTATCTGATTTGATCTCCAATGGCATAGTGCTTTATGGACTATTTTTAGATTTAGCCTAATAGATGTTAGAGGTTCTTCGTGGAGAATCAATACCAATAAAGAAGCTTTATTTTGTACTGGAAAAGGTTCTTCAGATTATTAAAACTAAGAAAAAAAAAGGTTCTTTAAGAAATGCACTGAAAGGTTATTTCGGGAACCAAAAATGGTTCACCACTGTAAAAAAAAAAACAAACAAAAAAAAAAACAGACTGAGTCTGTTCCTCAGAATAATCATGTGTTTCACCATCATGGAAAACATGCAAACTTTGGATCATTTCAAAAACTTATGCATTTATGCTGATCTAGAAATCCAGCTGGTTTCTTTGAGGAATTTGTTGTGTATTTATGCTGATGTTTTATTGTATTTTAGTTGTTTTGGTTTTTACACTGATTGTTAATTTTCTGCAAACATCTCAATTGGAAACAGATGTGTCTGTGTCTCTG
Organism: Cyprinus carpio; assembly: GCF_018340385.1. Lineage (NCBI taxonomy): Eukaryota > Metazoa > Chordata > Actinopteri > Cypriniformes > Cyprinidae > Cyprinus > Cyprinus carpio. The sequence goes on along the minus strand of NC_056601.1, from coordinate 36,426,282 downwards.
TCAGGCGCTCAGCAGGTGCTGAAGTCAAGTTCGCCATATGGATCTGAATGAATGTCGTACAGCAAACGGGTGGCATATCCCGCACTTTAAATTGAATCAAACCCCTCTGGAAGAGAGAAATATCTGTTGTGTCCTCTGGAAAATCATTGAGTGTCTTAATGAACCATCAGGTGTTTCTCCACATCATCAGTGTATGTGTAGAATGGTTTTTGTAGTAGATTTCCAGTCTTGACTTTTAATGTCCCATGAAGCAATGCACAGGTGCTCTTCTGGTCTTCTGCTGATCACGCGGGTGAGTCTGAAGCTCCAGGTGTGTGTTCATCGATGAAGCATCGCTCCGTGTTTGTCAGAGGAATCATTCTTAATACATCAGACACATTCTCCTCATCGGCTCGGTTCTGCAGCAGGTGTCTGCACGCTCTCGCTGCTTTAGCTCAGTCCCTTTATCTCTCTTTGTTTCCAATTCCATGCTTTTGTTTGTGGATCGATCTGTGTTCAGGTATTACACCGGCGCTGAGCTACTTCTGAAGTCTGGACTCGATAGTTGTGAATTTCTCTTCAATCAGGTGAAGCAGGCGACTGGAATCACAAACACGTCTCGGACCTGTCGGCCAGCGCTGGTTATTAAAGCAACAAGACAGTGAATTTATAACAGGTAAGGGGCGTTGTTAGGCACAACGTGGAACAGAGTGCCCAAAACCCCATTGGCTGTTATAAATTCACTGTAAACCACAGCTTCACGGGGCTTATTGCTTTTATAAAACGGTTGTTCCATATACGTACAGTAGCAAGGTTTCACAAAATAAAACAGAGCAAATAAAATGTAATGATATTAATAAAAACATTATTCTTCCGCCAAACAATGTAGTTCCTCAGAAACGGTTGTGGTTGCAACAAAGTGGTTGCCGAGCAACAACAGAAACGAAGAGGTGTGTGTTTATAGAGTAATACACAGCAGCTTCGAACGCGGCTCAACCAATCAGAATCAAGGACTGGAGCTATCCGTTTTATACTTGAGTGTTAATTCTGGCAGTGGTTATCTGAGCATTGGAGCTGGTGTCAGGGATGCTGTGTGAATGATGTGGTTGTGGTTTTCTGAGGGTTTGTGTTTGTGTAAGGGATGCTGCTCAAGCGTACAGTTGTGAAACGGGACGCGAACACACAGGATAATATTCACTAACAGAAACATGTTTCCGCTGATCCTTTGAGCTCAGTCAGTCTTTGAATCATCTCTGAAGCACTGTTTGATTAGAGACTCGTTTGAAGCTCAGCTGCAGAATCACATGCAGTAGATGACGGACAGCTGTCAATCATCCCATCACTGAGCACTGAAATTAATCTGACAGATAACTGAGAAGTTTATTTGCATTGTGAGACTTGATCTAATATGCTTAATAGCGTTCCAGAGTTGTTGGTTTCTCTCCATTCAGTGTTGACGGTTCGGTGAGACTCCAGCTTTAAGCTCAAACGTAACCGCAGTGTTGCAGTGTTTATCTGAGGTTTAAAGTCCTCGTGTCAGTCAGAGATGGCGTGCTGCGCTTGTCATTTTCATAACTCCTCTCGAGAGCTCTTGAGCTCAACAGCTAATCATGCTGTGAATTAATAATTACACTTTTCCTCCTGTGATGCTGCATGACGGGAGACTCTTCGGCGCGGTCCAAATGCTTTTGTGCATCAATAATCTCCGTAAGTGCTCAATTAATTCAGTAAGAGCGTCAGAAACGCACAGATGTGAGGGTTAAACGCTGCTCCAGGGTCAGTGATGCACCGCAGACCCTCACACGCTCTGGTTCTGTGTGTGCAATCCTGGATTCTCTCGTGTGCTGATAGTGATTTAAACATGAGTGATGCTTGAGTTTGATTGTGAATGCACTATTTTCACATTGCTCTGTGCTTCTGTAAACCTCTGTAGTCGAAATATGTAACAGAATGAGTAGATTTCCAATGTTTCCAACCTTATATTTATAGAAAACATCAGATTAATGTAATTAGCGTTTACTCTCTCTGATTAGGTTGTGTTTTATGGTTCTGATCATGAATCCTAGCTCTTTGTAAAACAGATATGTGTGAAGTATTGAAGTATGTTTAATGTGGAACATATACAGTCTCACACCAGCAAGAGTGTGTTTGTTTATGATCATGTCTGGACATGGATGTTCAATTAGAAATATAGCTAATTTAATGATATTAAGCCATTTTTAGGTTGATGCAGTAACAGAGACATTGTTTTTCCAGTAAACGCTGATATCAGTCAAGATGTTTTACGTGGTTTTTGTCCATGCAGTGTTGTTTAGTCCTCAGCATTATTTAAGACATCTTCGTCTTTGTTCCACAGAAGAAGGTCCAGCAGGTTTGAGCAACACGAGGGACATCCTGGTCATTTGAGTGAGCGATTGAAACAGCCTTCAAACTGTGATTAGGAATCTCTCGAGGTGACTCTTGAGATTCAGATATTCTGTTGTAATACTCTTGAGTGTGTGTGTGTGTGTCAGATGGAGTGTGTTTTGCTCGAGCGACTCGATGAATAACTCATCACATGTAAAGACGGGCGTCTCTGCTGTGATTAATGTTTGCCGGTGGTTAAAGAGCGTTTGTCCTACTTTAAGTCGGCTGCTGGAGAAAATACATTTCTCTGAAAGCTGGAGGAAAAGCCTTCTTAATTAAAGCCTTAATTAGTGAATTAATGTGATCTTACAGAGAGCGTCGGCCCTTTACATTCACACACACACATCAGTCCCCCATGAGCCTCAGATTCACTTTCATTTCATCTTTCTACTACAGCACACTTCTATTATTCCGGATGTTGTACTTTCATATCTCGATCTGTACATGTGCTGAACGAGACGTTTGCCTGTGTGTGTTTTTTTTTGCCTGGGTGTCATTGTCATACAGTTTGGATGTACTGATGCATTTAAAATGTAAAGTCGTGTGGATCCTAAAGATTTGAATTATGGTGCACTCATAAAACTGATTTTTTTTGTGATTTATGTCGTGTGCTGATGATGGTTAGTATTGAGCCAGTAATGGATCAGATCATCATGTCTGTGTTTGTATGTCTTCAGCTGAACCGAGAGATTCTGTAAATCTCAGAGAGAAGCATCAACCTGGTTTCCAAGCGTTTCTGTGTTTATTTGAGTTTCTGTGCATCGGTGTGAGCGTGACCAAAGCAGATCTGTGTCTGATTCACGTCTGCTCTGCTGCGTGAAGGACGGCCGATCTCAGAGCGGTTATTCACACATCAGACAAACAGATGGATGACTGCTTCCATACAAACACAGACGGGACTCCAGCCACACACACACACACACACACACACACACACACACACTGAACACTTGCTTCTTTCACTCATTTTCTTTAGATCATATTTAAGATGATGTGTGTTTTCAAGAAACACAAACCACCCGTCGTTCTCTGTCATGAAGTGAAAGTAGTAAATAAAAGAGCCGGAGCGTTTAATAATCATGACACGTGACTGTAATAATTATTAATTTAGTCTGACGCTGGAGTTTGATGATAAGTCTGTAAAGAAATGTATTTTCCACACATCTGCACACTTCAATGCAAAGGAATGAATCTTCAGTCAAGAATAACCTACCTGCACATGCAACGAGTCTATTTTCACAATAAAAACACATTCATGCTCAGCCACTGGAGTGTAAGATTGAAAGCAGCGAGGGTTTGCTTTATTTATCCAGAAGAGTGTTCATAATCACACAAGTCCAGCTATTAATTAGTTTGGCATTGAAAAAGCATTGATATGAAAGACTCTTTGTAACTTAGAAAGGCAGATTATGAACAAGAGAATGAGTTTATATTAATAGAGATGAATGAATGCGTTGGAAGGTCAGCGTTTTTCTCTAATTATGTTCCATATGGTTTACGAGAATGATCATAAATATGTGTCGACCTCTACAGCTCATTTGTCTGTATCCAGATGCTCTGTTGAATTTTAAGAAAACTCTGATTATAAATAAACTAAAATAAACATTAAACCTGGTTATTTAATATATAAATCATGAATTAGCGAATATCAGTAATTAGATTGCTTTGGTTTTCTTTTGTTTTTGAAAAACATTCATAGAGTTTTCAACCATGATCATGATTGTTAATTCATTTATATTTGCAGCTTAGAAACAAGAAATTGAGTTTATATTAATAGAGATGAATGTTTGCTTCATGATGATAATAAATCAATAAAAGGCTGTTAGGAAGGTCACTGTTGTTCAATAATTATGTTCCTTTAGTTTATGAGAATCATAACGCATTACATATACACGTAAACCTCTACAGCTCATTCTGCCGTATTCAGATGCTCCATAGAATATTAAAAATGGTGAAAATCAAGCTTTTAACGGTGTTTTTCTGCTGTTTTCTAATATGCTTAAATACAAAGCATGTGCAAATTCATGAGTCAGCAGCATCGCTGAGCAGTTTGTACATGAGAGCAAACATATACGGCTGAATTAATCCAGCGTTGTTGTGTAGCGTTTATACTTCAGTCACCCGAGGGAAAGAAAGCAGCAGGTATCTGAGCTGGAGGCGGGGCTCATTTGCATATTCATGAATCCACATATACTAAATGAGGTGTGGGTGTAGTGTTACATTCAAGCCATTTCAGGGCATGAAAACAATATTTTTCAAAACAAAAATGTCATTTTAATTATTAAAGATGAATGAATGAATGGGGGGACAGAAGGGGGACTTTCACCAAAAGCTATATATAAATACAAATAAATAAATGCAAAAATTTACATTAACACATGGTTATTTCATGTATAAAGTTTTTTTTTCTTTTCTTTTTTTAGTAAATATAATGTGATATAAAGTGTAACTGTGGTATAAAATCACTTGTCTCTGTATTGTGTTTGACTCTTGCTGATGTCAGATATCTTCTAAGTGTTTCTAGCGTTTATGTATTTTGTATTGTAACCAGCACACATGTATTCCTGCAGAGTAGTAATGTGTTTTGGGCAACACCCAGGTCACTGGTTCCACTCCTTTTTATTTTGTTTTATGTTTTTTTTTTTTGAAAATTATTTTGTTTTATGATTATTATGTTGATTTGATATTTTATAGTGTTTTTTTTGAGTTTTATTTTTTTTAATTTTTAATTTAATTAATGTTCATGATCAATGGCTGGACTTTGTGATTTTAAAACTCTATGATTAATGTAAAAATGTTGTTGCTTTCAATTTCACACTTCATTGGTTCAATGTAAATGTTTTTATTGTACACATAATGCATTTCATTTCAAACTGTGGATGTATCCAAAAGACACGAGTTCATTTCTTTGCAGTAAATGTATGCTTTCAATGCAATATAAGTTGCTTTGGATTAAAGCTTCTGTCGGATGTGAGAAGTTCGTGCATTCGCTGGGAATCAAACCCATGATGTTGGTGTTTGCAGTGTGATCCAAACCTCAGAAGGATCTGATTCTTCCCTCAAATCACAGTCAATGATTACAGCACGAGCTCTAGAGGAGCTGAGCTTGAACAGCAATGAATTCTAGCGTTGCTTTAAAAAACTGTTCTTTCTGGTTATGATTCAAGCGGATGAATAATAAACACTGAACATTCCCCAGAGCTCTGGACTGGATTAAAAAAGCCAATGAAGAACATAAATCTCGCATTCAGATGGCTCTGCTGGATTTTAGATGCGAAACCAAATGTGTAGTGACAGTATTGTGTAGCGTAGGAATCCAGCGTTTATCGTATCCGTGACTCGACACACTCAGTGCTCATTCTACAACATAATCTGCTGCTATCTGATGACAGATTAAGATTCTGCATGAGCTGTATCACTCTGACCAGATCTGTGCGAGATGAGAGGATGAAAAACAAACCGCTGCTGAAATAAAAGACGAGCTGATGACATCTCGTCCTCAAAAGAGCCGCGTGTTCAAAGGGTCACTCTTCATTTCCATCACAATTGGACCCATCTGTCCACACTTGGCCCGCCATCAGCTGTGTGTGTGTGTGCTTTAATTGTCATGAGTGTGACTGACTGTGAAGTGGCTTTATGAGAGTGTGTGTGTGTGTGTGTGTGTGTGTGTGTGTGTGTGTGTCGCTTCTGACCTGCTGCCGTGTGTGTTTCTCTCTGTGTTTCTCAAGGCTTTTGTTCATCTCATCTGCATTAATGGACGAATTCAGCCCAAATAACATTTTGTCATTAAAATTTTCTCCTGCAGAGCTATCAGGCTTGCTCTGGTCATCGTGTTACTCATTACATTACTCACCCACCCACCAGCCTTTTTTATGGAAATAAAAACTCCTTTTCGTTTAGTTGGATAACAGATGCTACAATTCAGCTTTGTGACATACTAAGTCAAAATTGTGACATAAAAAGTCATAATTATGAGATAAAATGTTGAACTATGACATACTAAGTCAAAATTGTGACATAAAAAGACAGTTGTGTGATAAAGTCAAAATTATGGCATAAACAGTCAAGGATGAGATAAAAAAGTAAAAGTTGACATACTAAGTCAAAATTATGACATAAAAAGTCAAGTATGAGATAAAAAGTCAGAACTGATTCATAAAGTCATAATTATGAGATAAAAAGCCACAATTATGAATTACTAATTCATAATTATCAGATAAAGTCAAAACATCAGTTATGAGATATTAAGTTAATATTATGACTTTAAAAGTTGAAATAATGATAAAGTCATAATTATGGGTATAAAAAGTTTAAATTATGACAAAAAAATCAACTAGAGATTAAAGAATCTAAATTATGACAAAGTCATCATATTTTGAGATAAATCAGAATTATGACAAAAAGTAAACTATGAGATATAAAGTCAAACATTATGACAGTTATGAGACTGAGAATTCAGAATTATCTCATAAATGTGACTTAGTTTCTCAATTTCAACTTTTTGTCATCATTTTGACTTTTATCTCATAGTTACGACTTAGTATGTCATAATTATGACATTTTAATTAATAATTAAAATGTTTCGTCTCATAACTATGAATTATCTAACCTTCTGGCAGAAATAAGCTCCCATTCAAAAGCATCCTCTTTCAATGTTTAATACCAGTGAGTTTGTCTTTGTTTTATTGTTTGTTTTGTTTTCGTAAATAAGCACTCCAGATCCTGAGCATCTTTGATGAACATCTGATCTATGTACAGTATGTAATGGATAATATCGATACTGTCAGAAGTTGATGAATCGGTGGGTAAGTTACTTCCTCACCGTTGCATCCCTGCATGATCTTTCTTCTGCGGGACTCAGATGGGATGTTCAGCAGGATATTCCGGTCTTCTATCCATCATGAAAGCGTTGAGCAGCAGTCTTGTCCTCTCGCTTCACTAATGTCACCGGCCTGATGAAGATACGATGAGGTGCAGCAGGTTAATTTTACCACAGCGAGAAATTAATACTGTCAAATTCAGGAATAACCGTCTCTATTGCCGCCTGTTGACAAGTATAACATCAAGTGAAGAATCACTAAAGCGGGCAGAACGCTGGCTGGAATTGGAGTGAAATGCATGCAATGTAATTTGTGGCCCACCTTCTCATGCAATTTTCAGCCCTGAAGTGATGCTTTGAGCCCGTTTATAATACGAGAACACGCCAGTGCTGTGGTTTCACAGTATTTATTAGCGTTCAGCTCATGCCAAAATGCTACAACTGTCGAGATGCAGTTTTTTCTCCCAAACAGGCCGTTGAACATCACCGTGAGGATGCACTGTGTGTCTTTGCTTCTACAAGGGCGTCTGGGCCCATTTGCATTCAGCTGGTGATGTGTTGAATGTGAGTTACACTAATGGAGCGTCGCTGCGTCCTCCTCTTTAATCAGCGCTGCTGGAGAGCAGAGATCTCACTGGCCGTGCAACTACCAAAACCATGGTAAAAATGTAATATGGTTTTTAGGTATTTGTATGAAAAAACAGTAGACTAAATACATTTAGTATAAATGCACAAACACTAAAGCTTAATCACAAAAACACTGTAATTATATTCCATTACTCCTCCTTCTATACATGTCTACATTAATAATACAACAAAATTCGACACAAATCCCCCACCTTTCTGACACAATACCATGGTGCAGTTAATGCTACTACGGTAAATCTAATTGGCCTGAGTGCTCTGCAAACACAGAGAGCTGTGCTGGAGCTCGGCGGGCGTCTCTTCGCTCTCGGCACGGGGTCATTACTGAGCCACGCTCGTGTCGCCACATAAAGAGGCCACACTGTGAGCGCTGATTCCCAGGAGCCCCTCTGTTTTAACACCGCGACAGAAGGACAAAGCCGGGCGGGGTTACAGATGAAAGAGCAGCGAGCATATGGGCCGCGGTTAACGTTACGGCAGATGAAGCTTATTTTGCTGTCGGGATAGGATGGAGTGCTGAAGTAATTAACAGATGAATGCAGTATCTGATGAGGGCTCAAGTGTTTCACTCTCAGTCTAATGAAGTTATAAATCAATTCAGTTGTGTGTCCTTTCAGAAGCTTTCAGTCCAAAATACTTGTCTGTTATGTTATTACTAAACTAAATCAAATCAAGCGTAAGTGTTAGTTCTGGCAGGTCACGTTAGTCAATGTGTCATTATATTAATATATATTTGTATGTTATGTTTTTATAAGAATTGATTTATGTGTATTATTTGGTTTTGTTTAGTTGTTTGTCTCCTTATTGTCAAATATCTCCTTTGTCAGTCAGGATTCAGCCTTCTGGTTCTCCTTTGAATCAGACGAATTCTAAAATGTGTACATTAAATTATTGAACTTTAACGATATCTGCAGTACAGTTATGTGGGTTCTGTTCACCCTGGGGAGTTCTTGCCCAGAACAGAACCATAGTGCCAGTCCAAATTGTATGCTACTGTCAGTCATCTTTGTTTTGATGTTGGTCCTGACAAAACTACAGATAATACAGTGCACAATGTATGCTCAAAAAACCTAAAGTAAACATTCAGAATCACTTTTTTTATATTGAAAATATACATTTTTTTTAATCAATTATATTTAGTTTTTTTTTTTGACATTGCTAATAGTTTGTTGTATTTATATAATTGTGTATTGTGTTAAAAATAGTTTTTGCATTTATACTTTTTTTGCATTGATATACTAGATTTAGTTTTTTACATTGCTAATAGTTTTTTTTTTTTTTGCATCAATATAATTGTGTATTGCATTGAAAATAGTTTGAATTTTTTTAGCATTTATACATTTTTTGCAATGGTAATTTTTTTTGCATTGAATTTTTTTTTCAATTGATTCATTTTTGCAGATATAGTTGTTTTTTTTAATTGATAGGTTTTTGCATTGTTATAATTGTTATTTTTTCATCACATTGTGTTATTTTTATTTTTTTTTTGCTTTGATATGAATAATTGTAGTTTTTTTGCATTGAAATCTTACAATAGTAAACTTGTTTTCTGCATTGAAAATATTTTTTTTCAATTGATTCATTTTTGCAGATATAGTTTGTTTTTTCACTGATAGGTTTTTGCATTGGTATATAATTGTGTTCTTTTTTTGCATTATGATTTTGTTTTTTTGTTTTTTGCTTTGATATAATTGTATTTTTTTTGCATTGAAAATAGTTTTTTCAATACATTTTGATAAGGGTTTTCGTGTTTCATAATAGTATTTTGCATTGATTATAACTCTGTTTTGCATTGATAATAGTTTCTTGTTTGTTTGTTTTTGTTTTTTTGCATTGGTAAAATAGTTTTTTGCACTGATATAACAGTTTTTCACTGATATAATATACCCACAAGGGAGGCGTGCTGAAACACTTCAAGACAGACAGACAGACAGAGAGAGAGATGGATGACGCGGGAACAGACATCTGCTCCCATCTTTTATTTCATGTGGCGATCCGTCCTCCTCCATTCACTGCGCGCCTCCTGCCATGCAATCTAATACAGAGGAGTCAGGTGGCATGGAGACGCTGGTCCCGTGCGTGTCGGGCCCCTGATGGAGTCTGGCCTTTAATAACTCATGCACATGGGGGCCGCATGCTGATGGCAGCGTTGTGTGTGTTGCTTTGGCTGCTGAGATGCACCTCGACCGCAAACGGATGCAGGAGCTTCTCACAGCGTCTTCACCGACTCTCTCTCCTCTCTCTCTCTCCACACACACACACACACACACACACACGCAGGATTTGGATGGATCTGGTCTTCAGCTCCGTCTCTCTGATGCCAGAACGACCATCTGCAGCGCGGTGAAACAAAGAGTGCGCTACCCGCAGCCCACGTCTCTCCTGTGTTCCCTCCATTTACTGGGAATTGGAGGACAGAATAGAGTTTGTGGGAGGTTTGAGTAAAGCCTGAGCAGCGGCAGCTTGAGCTGAAGGTCTGCAGGAGCCTGATGTGTTTGTTTAGGCTTATTGATATTTGGCTGCTGCTTCTCCTGCATTTAAAGTCTGTAGAATCACACAGCACAAAGTTAGGAAATTCACTGCAGTTCTAGGAGGAGTCACATGACAAGACCAATTTTTTACAGTAGTGCAGTTGTTATTGTAATAGAACGGCATGATTTGGGAAAATGATCTAATTGCTATTTTTCTGATAAAAATTACGACTGTGATTGTTAGTCGAGCTGCATAATTGATTATGTCAATATGACTGTAAAATAATATAATAATATTAATTTGTATTATTATTTATTAAATACAAATATTAAACAAAATTGCTATTTCAAAAATTCACTGTAAAAAAATAAATTTAGGAGAAGTTGTAAATAAAAAAATAGACTATTAATAAAAAATATACTATTTTCATAATTCACTGTAAAGTAAAAAAAAAAATAATTATAATAATGATTATATATATACATATACACACACACACACACACACACACACTCTTGTAATAAATACTTAAGTACAATTATAATAATGATTATACAGTATATATATATATAAGAGAGAGAGAGAGAGAGAGAGAGAGAGAGAGAGAGAGAGAGAGAGAGAGCTTAAAATTACAATAATAATATTAATGACTTCTTCTTCATTTTGAAATGTCAAACCATCAATCTTTTATTTTGGCAGGATGTATATTAGCACATATGTTTGCACATGCACTTGTATGAGTTCACTGGTTTCCTGGCGCTGATGCTGCGGGTTCGATTCCCAGGGAATGCAGGAACTCAAACGTGCTTCACTTCATCTCCTCCAGCCAGAGCGATCCTCGCTGTGGAACGCAGAATGATTGATTTGTGCATTTTCATCCAGGAAACCATTTACATGTAACGCATCGCTGAGTTTGATGGCCAGTCCTTCAGATCGTTTCTGACACAGAGAGCACAACCATCTCTTTTATTAAAACAAACCACAATCTGCTCTACTTGCTTTGAGACTCTTGAGGAAACAGCGGTCAAAAATACGAATACGCATGCTTATAAACAGATCAAATCAAATCTCAGGTTCATGTCTAGAGCACTTTATACAATACAGATTGTTGCAAAGCAGCTTTACTGTAATAAGCAGGAAAATTACAGCATCATTTCAGCTGTAAAGCAGCTCTATAGAAGATGACAGCGCCATCATTCAGTTCAAATCAACACTTATCAATGCTAAAATCATAGTTCTGCTCTCATTCTTCGTTTATTTCTTTTAACTGTGCTTATCAATAACTGTCATTCAGTACAGTACCAGAATGAACCAGCCCCTGCTAGTCCAAAGCTCGTCTCGCTTTCAGATATGATTGTGTTTCATGTAAAGTAATCCTGAATGTGGAGCGTAACGTCATTCTGCAGGAATAATGACTCGCCTGCAGGAGGAGGAACGTGAATCCATCATCATCATCATCATCATCATCTTCATCATCACCCTGGTGAGTGTGTGAAGGAGCGAGGGCGGCTCTGGTTTGGGTTAATTCAGTGGCTTGTTGGAAACGCAGTCAGCTTTATTTGTCATCCGGTGCTGTCAGGCCGTTACGCTCGGAGCTCACTTCCAATTCTTCTGGCCTTTATTTCCCGCCGCTCTCAGAAAATTCATTTCAGAGTCTTTAACCTCAACAATACCTTAATGAATCAGGCCTGAGCCGGTGGGATTTATGGGTGGAATGGCCTCTCAAACACAGCGGCTTTAAGCCCTGGATATGAGCTTTTGGGGTCACCGCTCCGTGATTCGGGATCAAGCCCATACGTTTTCCAAAGGCTAGGATGATAAATCCTGCTTTAAGAGAGCGCCGTTTCCAAACACAAAGCCCGGGATGAGTGAAGTGCACGGATGTCGAGGTGATGATCTGATGGAGAAAGTCCAGAGCAGACCGTCACTAAACCTCAGCGTCACAGACTCTCCTTCGAATCATTCGAGACCCCGCAGGTGAACACTGGGTAGAGGTTTTAACAGATATATCCCCATGCTTCCCCAGTTCATCCATTACAATCAGAATTGCAAACGTTTTTGGTATCACAAGGTTTCTGAAATGTTCTGTTTAAATATGTAAATGATGCACTAATTAACTGATTTGCATACTTTTTGTTTTTTGGGTTAAAGCCAGGTCCATAATTCGTGTTTGATTTTGTTGTCATATACGATTTAAAGGTTTTTCCAGAAGGGATTATGGATTTCTCTTTATATCACTCCAGAGATCAGAAAATACTGTAAACAGACAGGAAACAAACACTTTTTTCTATATATTTCATTACGCTTCTAGTTTACTTTATTTCATTTTTTTATGGTTTTAGTTTTAGTTAACTATAATAATATTTTTTATGTATATTTCATTTTTTTTTTTGTTTACTTTATTTCATTTTTTTATGGTTTTAGTTTGCAGTGTGCTTGTTTGCTCGTGTGTGTAGTGTGTTAGTGTGGTTACTCCGAGCACTGATCAGGGCTCTGCTGATTGTTTGCAGCTTGTGGTGAAGCCTCTGTGTTTTATATCTGAAATAACGCATTAAGAGTCAGTAAATGTGTTTGTCATTTACAGTAGTGTTCTTGATGACAGTGCTGCTTAAAATACACAGAGTGGTCTGATTCTGTCTTTGTTAAATAATAGTCACTAATGGAAGTTTTGGGTGAAGTATTGATTTATTATTATGGTTCAATCTATGAGTTTACGCTGCATAAAAAAGTCAAAATCAAAGCATGTTTATTCGACTCATTAAGAAACAGGATCGACACACAGTGGCGAGAGAGATTTGCGGTTTACTCTTCATCAGATGCTGAAACACGAATAGAGTTGAGTTGAGTTGCGTGAGCATTAGACTGAAAGTGTGTCGTGACACAGAATAACTCTGCTTCTGTTAAAGCCTCACGGCTCTTAGTTTGGAGCAGATTACTTCTCATGTTTAGGGAAGAATGGAGCTCTGGATAAAGGACGGGATGAAGCCTGAATGTTTAGGATGAAGAAGAAGAGACTGGGTCACATTTGCTGTGCGGATTTGTGAGAGAGAATCCAGCTCTGATGACTGTCCTCTTGATGACTGTGAAGATGAAACAGGGATGACAAGAATAGATTTTACTGAATTATAATTCTGGGAAAATGTCCCATCTGTAAAGCATTTTTAACACTGAAAATATGCTTTTTGATCGGGGTGTAAATCGAAGGGTTCGTCACAATACGATACAATACTGATTCTCATAGCCAGTGATGCGATATTTGTAGATACCTCAAATAATTCTATGATACGACTCGATACAGGAGTATATCGATCGATTTCAGTTAGCACAGGTTTTGTGTTTCTTTTTTGCACCTCAGCTCATGCAGGTTTTACTCCAAAAATTATCTGCAAATAATGCTTTTTCACCCAAAAAACTGAGGTGCATGAAAACTCTGAACAGTGAGGCGTGCGATCAATCCCAATGATACAGCAGGATAGAGATTACAAAGCAATTGTTTGTAGGCTGCTCATTTTTGAACCGGAACAGCACTGGTGTAACAAGATTGGGAAAATCCCCCCAAAAAAGTAGAGAAAGTTTAGTTAGTTAGTAATTTTTGTGAAGTTGTCCAAGTCAGTAGGTTTTAGTCCAGTGCAATAACATCTAGCATTTTCTAATTCAAAATACAAAAAAAACTATTATAACAGTATCCCCCATGATACTGAAATAACTGAGGGAACTATATAAGAGTATCACCATGATACATATGAATCAGAATCACAGCAGCGTTTGATTCGTGATGCTGCGGATGAAGAATCGCTCAGCGCTGATCTGATTCGGTTCACATCGAGCGGCGTCTGCAGGTCTGGACTCGGCGTCTGGTTTGGTGAGGTTCATCTCGTGTGATGCTTCACGAGCCGCACAGCTGTAATGAAGGAGTCGAGTTCTTCATCGAGTGGAGAGTGTTTGGTGTCTCAGAGCAGGAATGATGTGGGGATATTGCAGCTCCTCTGTGGAGCGTGAAGGTCACACACTGATGTGTGTGTGTGTGTGTGTGTGTGTGTGTGCATTTGTGTTTTTGTGTGGTGTGTGAGAGAGAGAGAGAGAGAGAGAGTGTGTGTGTTGGTTGGTGTGTATGGTGTGCGAGTGTGGGTGTGTGTGTGTGGTGAGGAAAGAGCAGTGTGTCGTGTGTGTGTGTGTGTGTGTGAGAGAGAGAGAGAGAGGAGTGTGTGGGTGTGTGTGTGTGTGACGGGTGTGTGTGTGTGCTGTGTTGGGTGTGTAGAGGAGAGAGAGAGAGAGAGAGAGAGCGAGAGAAGAGTGTGTGTGTGTGTGTGAGGTTAAAGAGAGAGAAAGAGTGTGTGTGTGTGTGTGTGTGTGGTGAGTGTGTGTGTATGTGTTGTGTGTGTGAGAGAGAGTTTGATTTAGAGTGTGTGTGTGTGTGTGTGTGTGTGTGTGAAAGAGAGAGAAAGAGTGGTGTGTGTGTGTGTGTGTGTGTGCACGTGTGCGCGTTTGTTGTGTGTGGTGTGTGTGTGTGTGTTGTGTGTGTGTGTGTGTGTGTGTGTGATGATACAGGCATCATCGATCTGGGATGTGTTTTGTGAGTCTTCTTCCTGAACTCCGACGGCTTGTGTTCTGTGTGAGATAAAAGGACAAACACTCAGTTCCCATGATGCTTTGTGTCTGTCACACGTCCTCGCCTTGAACACGGAGGTGTAAATTAGGTTTCGAAAGACCCAAGGTGAGAGAAACCACTGTATATGAAACATCTGCAGTGTGAATTATTATTAGTTTGTGGGAATCATCTGTGGTCGTCTGCAGAACTGTAATAAGAAGACATGCTTTATTTATATTATTATTTGTATTTCAAGTGTTTCTTGTACTTCAAATCTCGTTCTTTTTTGATACTGATCAGGGTTATTTAATAATAATAATTTAGTTTTATTTCAAGTCTTTGTTTTTAGTTTTCTCTTTCTTTAGGTTAGTTACGGTTAATGCAGACCGCTGGTGATTTACGCTGTTTGTGTTCTGCGATGGTTCACTTCTTATTCCTCTAATGAATTAATATTGAGCTCCAAGCGCTTCATGTTCACGTTAACGACTCTATTAATAGTTTCTTGAAGATAATTTTGTAGATCAAAGCCACAAGCTCATTAGAAACGTAAACGAGGGAGCTGTGATATTTGCGTACTGAACTCCAATTGGTCTTTTTTTGATTTGCGGGCTAAAATTGCGATTGATCTTTTCTTTCTTGCATCTGTTTAAAAGCATTTCAACATAATGCTGAGTTTCAGTCAGGTCCTCCTCAAACACTGAGATGTTTTGACCCACACATAGACGTCCCCCTGTGAACATGATGTTTGAGACACGGACGATCAGATGATCATATGTGATATCTCAGAGCAGGAGATCAGCTTTAAACTCCACAGAAAGCGTTTGGAAAAGAGCTGAATCATGCAGTTAAATTCTCTGCACGGCGTTCCTCAACCTGTATATTTTTCTTCTGTTATGGCCAATTATATTTGATATAATATCTCCATCTGCAGCTGGCGCGCAGCTCTGGGACGGTTTTTCATAAACGAGGTGCGTACAGGACGACTGTCTAGTGTTATGATGTGTAGTGGGCTGGACCTTCAGAGCTGGGACGAGCGAAGCTCATGATGACTGCAGGTGAAGCAAATCGTTGCAAAGCAGACCGCTAGCTTTACAGAAAAGTAAAGTTGTCTATTTCTAAAGTTTCTACATTATATATAAGTAAGTAGCTTATCAGTGGTGACTTTGGCAGAAATGTACAGTAAAAAATCCTGCTGTTAGATAATGACGTCATAATCAAACAGACAGTGAACACTATTAACAGCAATGATTATATGTGGCCGCCGAGTAAACTCATATAACAACGTTTGGTAGTTTGTGTATGTTTAGAAACCAGAAATTAATTAAAAATCATGTTTAACAAAAATTTCAGTTTTTAGGGCCTAATTTAAAAATGGTTATTTTCCCCAAAGTTTAATTTTTTTATTCATATATTGTTTTGTTATTACAATGTTTTCCTGTTTGATGGTTTCATTTGATTTCAACTAATTAAACAGCATGTCCTTAATAAATTGAATTCACCAAAAACTGTTTAACAATTTATTAATTAACGATTATTAACACTTTTTTTTATAATAAATGATATAGGGGGCTGTATGTTGGTTTGGCCTGTAAGAATGTTTTTTTTTTTTTTTTTAGAAATTCTGTGTTATCCGTTTAATTTTTATTTATTTTTTTAATCTCGATTAATTGTTTAATACATTTTATTTTATTTTTTTTAATCAAAAACAGTGTTAATCAAATAAGGCATATTGCTGTACAATAGTAATATATTTATGTCATAATTTCTTCTAGTTAAACCAAACTTTTATTTTTGGCGGGTTGTAAATGAAGAAACTTTGAGTTTGTTCTGTGTTGTAGTAAATGGATTATTGTTAGCAGTACAGACGAGCGAAACTGACACACGCCCAACATGCAGATTTCAGTTTTACACAGACGTCTGTTTGAGTGGTTTATATTCACAGACAGGGTAATCCTAAGGTATGTAAAATTGAACTGCACATTTTGTGACTCAGCTCATCTGATGAAAAAACTGGATTCTGCAGGGGGGTGAATATTATGCACTGGAAGCCAGTAGGTGCACTCATCTCTGTTTTCACACACGCGCGCTGCTGTATATGACATTCTGGGAGAAGTGTGATATACGCCAGGTAATATTTGTAGGCAATAGACAACAATACAGTGTATGGGTGCACAATTTATACATTTCTCTCTTTATGACAAAAAATCATTAGAGCTATAAAGAACGATCATGTTTCCCTGAAGCTATTTAGAAAATTGGCTACCGAAATATAGAAAACGGAAGTGTTGATTAGGAATATGCATTGCTAAGAACTTCAGTGTGTGTGAACTGCGGGAAAGCGTCTCTGATCACACTTCAGTATACTCCGACGCAAACAGGTCGATTTTTTGCTCCCTCAGATGCCCATGATTTTCAAAGATAGCTACTGTGTCTCCAGACAACATATATGTGCCTATTCTTGCAATAAAACTGCACCCTTATGACTGGTCTTTGTGTCCAACTATAATACAGCTGAACTGACACGGCTGATGCTCACAGCACTCGTCGTTCCGCTACTTCAGCTTCGTCGAGGGTTCGCATCGGTGATGGAAACTTCTTGATCTCCGTCTTAATCCTGTTTTAAAACATCGCTTTCCATTCCCTTCCGGCGAGTTTAATAGGATTGGCAGGATATCAAAGCGCTCCTCATATGCCAGTATATGACATAAACGTAACTGGTCCCTGAGCGGTGGGGCCCCACCCCATTTTGGGGATTCCGTCTCGGATAAATGAAATCTGGCAATTTACCAGTGCTAATACAGCTGGAGGGAAAGTCTAAACGACAGGCGCTTAACAAGCTTAACTTGCTTTGCTAACTCTGTGAGTATGTGTGGTGTGTGTGTTGTGTGTCTACTCTGTGAGCTAGTGTGTGTGTGTGTGTGTGTGTGTGTGGTGTGTGTGGGTGGTGTGTGTTGTTGTGTGTGGTGTGGGAGTTGTGGGTGTGTGTGTGTGTCTTGGGTGTGTGTGTGGTTGTGTGTTGTTGTGTGTATGTGTGTGAAAAAGTGTGTGTAAGTATGTGTCGTTTGTGTGTGTGTGTGCCGTGAGTGTGTGGTGTGTGTGATTGTGTGGATGTGGGTGTGTTGTGTGTGGTGTGTGCGTGTTTGGTGTGTCCGCCCGTGTGGGTTTTGAGTGTGAGGTTGAGTGTGGGTGTACCTGGGTGAGAGAGAGTGTGAGTGGGGGGGTGGGGGGACGCGAGTGTGGGTGTGTGTTTGTGTCTGTGGGGATCTTGTTTGCCGGGGGGAGTGTGGGCCGCGTGGGGGGGGGGGCCAACAACTGTGTGGAGTTGTGTGGGTGGGGTGTGAGGCGGTGTGTGTGGGGATGGGGGGCTGTGTGTGTGTGTGTGGGTGAGTGGGGTGGGAGGGCCTGTTGGGTGTCGGGTGGGGACGTGAGTGGGTGGGTGTGTGTGTGTGTGTGTGTGAGTGTCTGTGGATGGATGTGTTGGGTGTGTGGGGTGTGGTGTGGGTGGGGACGTTGTGTGACGGGTGTGGGTGTGTGTGTGTAGTTGTTGTGTGTGAGTGAAATGGGGTGTGTGTGTGAGAGGTGTGATGTGTGTGTGTGTGTGAGTGTGTGGATGTGTGTGTTTTTGGGGTGGTGTTGTGTGTGGGTGTGGGTGTGTGTGTGTGTGTGTGTGGGGCTGTGTGGTGTGTTTGTCAGCGGTTCACCTTTGTCCAGCAGCAGAGAGGGTGATTTAAAAACACCGCTCTTGTGGATCAGTCTAGAAAAGCATTCTGGCCCTGTGGCTCCGGCTCTGCCGTATGGGGAGTGTGCGCTTCAGAGAATGGACGCTTTCCGAGAATGTGAAACAGTGGCTTGTGGGACCAATCGCAGGGCTGCGGTTCATTTTGCATTTTGTCGGGCGGCGGTCCTCGGCTACAGAGCTCGTTACACCTGCGCAGGCACACCAGAGAAAGAAAGATCCGACGGGGGCGGGAGGAGCGCGGGGCCGGGCCGCTATGACATTCAAACGGATGTGGTTTATTGCTCTTGCATGGAATCACGAAAGCCATTTTTATGCCGCCCGTGCCACTTAAAATCATCTCCCTCTGTTCCCAGACCCTGCCGCACCATCTGGACCCGTCAGCGCAGCTGTCTTCACAAAGATGTGTTGTGCACAAAGAGAGAGAGGAGCTGTTCTGCTTGCATATTCCTCTGAAGATGAAGCGGCAGGCGTCTGGTAACGAGGAGGCGATGGAAATGACGGCCGTTTCGAGCAGGAGCCCCAACCAATCCAATAATCAATCAGAAAAGAGCTGACTGACACCCCGGCTCCATCTTAATCAGAAAAACCGACACAGGTCATGCCTTAGAAAACGCGATCAGAACCAACCCTTCTATACACAAAGACAAGTTAGGGATCCAAATTACCTTGGGATAGGATGACATTCCTATTCATTTGTTGAACGATAAGGTGAGACAGTGTAACAGGGTTAACAAGCTGAATTCAGCATAGTGTATAAGTTTATAGGCGCGAGTCAGCTACATGACATCAGCAAAATTGTTTATTTGAGAAGTTAAGCTCTTGGGCGAGTGGCAGGTGTGGTGTACTGACCACTGGCACGGTGCGCGGAGTGTTTGAAAAAGAAAACAAAAAAGATAGTTAATTTTGTATACAAAACGGTGAGCACCAGGGAAAGTAATTGGCCACCCATACTTACACTACGTGTTCACACTAGATAAACAAAGATACACGATACTTTCTAAATTCCGTATTCTGCTCCTTGAGAGATATTGTACAATAGTTTCATCAGGCCATGAGTGGACGGGTAGTGCTGTTTTGCCGGTGTTAGCACGGTTGACGCTTTAGTCCGTTTACAGTTATCGCTGTGCCACATCCTACGTCACCTCCAAGAGAGAACTGAATTGACGGTGCTATATTGAACAAAGGACAGATGAGAGAGCAGAAGGCAATGCTACACAGGCTCTACATCGGTTCTGTGGTAGAATTTCATTATTGAGATGTTTTGTGAGTTATATTCCAGGAAGTGGACAGTTTAAATGTTTTAAACCAGGCACATTTTTCTTCAGATTTCGGTAGTATTTCTCACCTTTGACTAGGCTATGTTTGTCCTGATGTTTTTAGATGCTGCGCTTCTTCTGTTCTTATTCTGATTATCTGGCAGTTGCTTGTCTTCACCCTCAGTAGGCCTCAGGGAACATTTCTGGAATTTGCTACCGGCAGGCAATTAAGAGTTAAACTGTACTTATTTCTGTATTCCTCTTTAACTCCCTTTAAGATCACTGGAATATTTAAGTCCTGAAATAAATACACAGGAAAATCAGATCAGAAAATTGGTTTTGTGCCTCCCAGTGTTTGACGGAGAGGTATTATGGTCTGATATTCACAAACGCTGCAGGACCTAGTTTTAGCTCAGATCATGTAGTACTGCTGCGTACTGTACGCTGAAAAGAAGATAGGGCAACTTCGATGATTAAAAATAAGCAGAGGCGTATTGAGAAAGCTCCCGCGAGGATAACTCACACACTTTGAGACCAGGGATTATTGACCTTGCTATTTGTTGATGAATAGATTTGACATGGATGTGCGGCCGCACGTCACCACTGAGCCTCAGGGGCCGCATGGGGCACTAATAGATTGGGAAAGGAGAGAAAGCGGCGACGTTGGGCGATACAGATGCCATAGCTGTCTGGGCTCATGGCCCAGTCGCCTCCGAAATACAATGGTTGCATGGCGATTGAGCCAAGCTGATTGAAGCACCGTATGGATTCACGGCCGAACCACTCTCTCCGGGATGCTGCCGCGTCGCGCTCGAGCCTACCTGGAGCGCTGCCTATTAGGGTTCACATTATCCAGTCTTCCCGCACAAAATGATATGAGAGGAGTCATTCATCCACGCAGGATAGAGCCTCGCCTCTGCTTTAAACAATGCAGTAGTATGGCAATGAAGCCATTGGTTCCCTGGAGTCACGTCCACTTCAAGCTCATTGACCTGAATTATCCCATCACGCTCGCCTGGGATGGCATTTTGTTTGCACTGGAGCGCTTGTAGATGAAATATATACACACCGTGTTGGTGCTGATTTGATCTAGTTTGGGGCTACAGCCTGGTGCTACCTGGTAAGAAATAGAAATGGGTATTGATATTGAGTTTTTTTTTTATTTTGGCTTCCTTTTCATTGATGGTTGTGCATTATTATAGAGTCTGTTCTCCAATATTATTGGACTTTCTGAGTCTTTAGTTTTTTTTGAAGGACACTTCCAAGTTAGTTTTAGGGAGCACTCTGTGCAAAATGATCATTATTAAGTTCCTCAATTGTGTACTAGCACTGGTATTCTTAACACTTCTAAACACTCAGGTCTTAACGATTCTGCCTCTCACTTTCAACACTTCTTTGCCCTTGTTATGTTTAATGTTGCGTGAGCCTCTTATGTTTTAATTCCTGGTTCTGTCCAAGTGAAACAAAATTTTTAGTTTGGCACCTGATGAGCTAAACAACACTTCACTCTTCTGTATACTGGCATGTGCCAAAAGGGAAATTTGACAACAAAGTTTGAGTTTTGAATAGGCTATGTGTGAATGTAATACTTTCTGTTTTTACACTAATTCTTCTAATACAAGCAAAAATCTAGGGATGTTTTGCTTTTTTGTGCTCCCATCAAGTTTTATATAAAGCAAAAAAAATAAATCAAACGAGAGGGACCTTATAAAGGATTTATCAGTCCAAAAAGTATATATTCTGTCATCCAAACTATCCCTTAATTTAACGCTTAGCCAAAAAAAAAAATAAAATTAACTTAAAAATTTAAAACAAAAACCCCGCCCATTGCCTTTGTCTTATATTTTTTGGTGTTCAATTTCTTAAGAATTATTCGTATTTATTCATGATCTGTCTGTATGATGCTTTTTAAAAAATGAGCTCCTATTGGGTCATTAATTATTTATTTGAGGGGACATTAGTTTCACCTTAAAAATCAACATGCCCATTAAAAACCTGCATTGCTCTTTCTTTCCGACTGCTGTGAATCAGAAGAAGGAAGATACTTTGAAGGTAGAAAATTGGGAACCAGCATTCATTTTGTACCCCAATTGACTTTTATTGTAATAGGACAATAAACGACCATATGTTTTCTCGCCAATATCTTCTTTGTTTGATGATTGAACGATTGAGGGGTGAGTAAACAATAAAAAGAAGATGTGTGTTTTTGTGATCTTGAGCTTTCAGTGAAAAATCTTATCCCTCTGAATTATCTGGCTTTAGCCGCACGAAAGACTAGGACTGCTACTTTTGCAGTATGATTTTTAGGTTATAAGTTCCAACAAACCATGAATCAAGGCCTTTTTGTGTGATTTCTGGAAATGGCGCCTCAGTTGGTAGTTTTCCAAATGCAGGAAGGAATTCAGTTACCCAAACAACATCTGCAATTCTGCATCACATTTACATTCTTCTAATCGATGCCATTTCAAACCTGTGATTTTTAAAGAAACATGGGCATGCTAGTGATAGTTATTGGACCCCATTGACCTTTCATTTGTGTATGTAGACAAAAAACACAGACAATCTTTTAAGAACTATCTTATGTTCATAAAACGAACATAAGGGATTGAACCAATGTTTTGGGGGTGAAACTATTCCTTTAATTCACAAGGTTTTAGCCATAAATAGACATTAGGCTTGTCCTAGCTGCAGGTATATTTTAGGTTATAATTTCCAATCACAAAAAAATAACTTTGTAACTGTTCGTGTGATCTGAAAATGCCTGTCCCATTGTGGTATAGTATTTGGTCATGTTGCCTGTTTCTTATTGTTGGCGATGTGGTGTCTGAGTGCTGTTCTGGGAGTCAGTTTGTGCTCTATAAATACTTTCTCTCTGCTAAAGCAGGAGTTATTTTGGGTGAATGTGCCGGATCAGCATTCTGCAGGTCTGTGCGAATCGTCGCATTGAGAGAAGACCGAGTTCAGAAGGGGATCTGGATTCAGACAGTACCAATAACAGGCCTGCACGGATGGACATGCGAATTAACTGTAATCAACATAAAGTGCTCTATCTCGTGTGATCAAACGCTGAGGTCTTTGTGAGTTGAAAATCGGAGAGGCTCTCCAAAGTTAATGTGATCTGGTGTTTCAGAGGTGCTGAAAACCTCCAAAAACTGGCCCCTCTCGGTAACTAGTGGCTTCAGAGAGATGGAAAGCCACTGCCAAAAACGTGATTTTTGGAAAAGGCCTCCGCTTTCCTCAGGTCCTGGTGGTTCATGAAAACAGCCAAATGAAGCTGTCCAGGAGGCCTTAGCAATCATCCGGCGGATCGTTGCGTTTCATAATGGCCTGTCTGTTCATCAGCTCTCGACAGACCCAGTCCGTCGGTCAGCGACCGTCGCACTCGCGCTCTCACTCCGAGGATCCGGACCTCAGCTGTTTAAAAGGTATGCTTCTTAGATATCCAGCCCGGGCCGGTGAAGATGTGGGGGACTCACCTATTACTGCTCTCAAAACCACTCGAATAAAGTGCACAGATTTACTTCTTTTTCCTTTCTTTAATACGCGTATCTCAGCTGCCATTTATCTTGGATCAAAAATGCAGGTCAAAAAGTGACATTCTTATTGTGATGCATTTCAGCTGTTTTCTATGTGAATCTCTGTTAAACTGTAATTTATTTCTGTGATGCGCAGCTGTATTTTCAGCATCATTACTGCAGTCTTCAGTGTCACATGATCTTCAGAAATCATTCTAATATGATGATTTGCTGCTCAAGAAACATTTCTGATTATTAACAGATTTTCGCATAGAAACAGATTTTTTTTAAACTGTAAAAATATTCACAAATTTTTACTGATTTTTTTTAATCAAAAAAATGCAGCCTTGGGGAGCAAAGAGATTTTTTTTAAATTAGCTTTGCAGCGTTTTTGCCCAAAAGCGATTACAGTGTTAGGCATAAATTTTTAAATATCAGTTTCCCCGGGGGAAATCGAACCCCAACCCTTGCTTGAACCATGCTCTACCATTTGACTAAGGAGCCTTTAAATTTATAGCTTTTTAAGGATGTTAGTTTCCCAAATTTTTGACTAGTATTTAAACAAAATTTAAAGGCTTTTTAAAACAGAGTTTGGTTTTAATTAAAAAATTTGTAGATTAAACAAAATCACGGGGTTTTGTTATGGGGGCCGATTGTCTCGAACCGGCTAAATGAGGGTCACTAAATACAGAAGCGACGAGGAGAGATGGAGCGAGATGATGCAGGTTCGTCTAAAGGGTCACGCGTTGATTGGAACCGTGGGTGTTCTGCCCGAGTCAAAGCCCGGGGTTGCCTCGCCGTGCAAGAGACTGATTTTCCCCACGTCCAACCTGCCCCAAAATACCAGAGGGCCCCAAAACCCTCGTCTGCCAAACAGCCCGTCTTTTGACACCCCTCAATTTTTTGGGAAGCGCTGAGGTGGAAAGGGCAAGGCCATTTGAGCGTGTCTCCATCCCCTACCCGCTTCGTTCCCACACAGTTTCACCCTCTTCACTGCTTCATCTGAAGAGTTCGGGTGTCGAGTCCACGATGTATCGTGTACGGACCAGTTGGACGCACTGGTCCTCCGAAATTGCTAGAAATTTTAGAAAATATTGCAAAAAAAACAGAAAGGCCAATTTGAAAAAACAGGACACAGCGAAAGGGTTTTTAAAAAACATTTACTTTTAAATATTAAGCAGACGCTTTTATCCAAAAAGCAAAAAAAAACCCAATAATCTTCAAAAAGGGGCATTTTTTTAGATTTAAAGGATTTAATGAGATGAAAATTTTCATTTTCATTTTTTTCTTAAACAAATAACCCAATGTTCAGTATAATTATTTTGCAGTGTATACATTCTTAAAGAAAAAAAAGCATTCTCATTACGAAATTCAAAAAATTTAAAATTGTGCTTAAGGTAAAAAAAAATTGCAAAAAAAAAACAAAAAAAAGTATAACATTTGAAAAAACTGTTTTTTTTTAAACTTCAAAAATTTGAATTCTAATTCTTTTTTTTTTTGCATGCAATATGCTCCTCTTATTTTACCCCAAAAAAAACAAAAAAAAATTAGTGATTTATTAATTTTAAAAATATTTTTTAATAAATAGGTATCGGGGAAACTAACTTTTGTTTGCCTTTTATTTTATGCCCAAAATCATTTTAAAAAAGAAACTGACAGTTCACGTAAAAAGAATCACCACAGAGATGTGAATCAGGCTGTAAAGACACGAAAATTTTTGTACATCCCCCAAATTGGAAAGAAAACCCAAAAAATTCTTTCCCAAGAACCTAAAAGTTTTGGGTTGCTGGTGTTTGAGGGAGGTCTACCCGGCGTGTTTTTCTTGGTGCTGCGGAGAGACGGGTCTAATCCCGCGCTTGAAGGTTAAACCCCCGATGGGGTGAAAGTGCGGCGCTAACATCTTATTAATGCGTCCGCCGCATTTCCCCCTGAAACCTGGATTTAGAACGCCCCGACGCACTGGCCCCGCACAGCAAAAAAAAGATTTCCCCGCACACCATTATTTTCAGTGAAGCTTAGTCGGGAAACAGCAGGAATCAGCAGGAGAGATGCATGAACCACAGCGCTGTCTGATCAAATATTAAACTATAAAACAACTAGCACTCTCATATTTTTCTGCACAGTATTAAAAGGAAAAACTATATAACCATAAAAGCTGCTGATCATATTTAATCATTCATTTCTAAGGCTCTGGGCGTTTAAACTAACACACTTAATCTCCTGCACGCCTTCTGTCGCCTGATCGATAGTTTTTATGTCAGTATGTGGTTTCGTGCACGCTTAATGACCGCTGAGTTGTCTCAACCGGCCACAGATGATGGAGTCTGCGTGATCTCTTGCTTTAAACTGAGACACTGAAAACACTGTCATCACCAGCTGCTGGCGTGTGAATGAACACAGTGCCGCGCTTGACTCTGAAACACATGCAGATATTTATTTATTAAATCGCACCTAGCCATACAGTAATTCTGCTTTTGCTAGATGTGGTAAAAGACACTGGTCACTTCTCAAGGTCAGGAACACAATGCGGTCATACCATTGTGCAACAGACAGATTCCAGCAGGGATTTCCCATCAGCGTGTATCGCTGCAGCGTGGAGGAGGACAGACTGACTGCGAAAGTGAGCGTTGCAGCAGCTGCTATGTAGCAGAAAACGAGTGCGCGCAGGGATTGTGGGGATCGGCTTCTACCGCTCTCTCCCCGCCGACCGGGTTGATCCATCATGTACAATGTTCGCGTAAGGTTTCTTCACGTCTGCGCTGCGTAATTGCGATGATCTGTGCTGTATGCTCGCCCGGCTCACAGGCGTAGGAAGGTACGATTACAGATGTGAACAGCCGCCTGACGACGCCAAGGTCCAACATAAGCACATGATGAATAAGCCGTCACGCTATGAGCTCTGGCAGGTTCAAGGGGTTTTGCATGGAATAAATGGCTTAGTTCCTGGACTTCATTTCCATATTTTCTGTTCTCGCCATGCTGCGTGGTGCATGGTCAGAAATTACCACGAGCCTTGGGGGCAAAAACTGGAATCTGCATTTGCCGCCAGTTCTCTCATCATAAAGATGTAAGTCAGACGACTGATTTAGCAGCTTCTGTGATTATACACCCGGTATTTTAGATGCATACTCTTACAAGAGACTTCAGTGTGTTTCTTGATGCCATTTATTCCCAGTCTGAATAATAGACGGGTTTTGATTTTACGCTAACTGAAGTCGACTTCTCAATGGGAAGCGTTGAGGTGTCTAATCCCAAAGAAGCAGTAAATAAATTTTCATGATCCGGGTTCTTCACTTGTTTACAGCTGTAGCCAGACTGATCAGCAAACATTAACAGTAATTGACTTTAATCATTGTGAACAGTATCAAGCACCGGATACATCATTCATTGATGATTTGGTCATGAGGCCATTTAGCACTGTATGCTTACAGTGATGTATCCTCTTGTGTAAAGGTCTATCTGTACATTAGCCGGATGTGTGTATTCTCATATACACATACGCTATAAATGCTAGCTTCTTAAGTCTTAACTTGTGAAAGTGTGTATTTAAAGAGTAAAATGGCTTAATGTGTTTAACATGAACACTACAGCTATATTCCTCTCTTGGTTTTTCTCTCTTGCTAACTTCTATCAGAGTTAGTATTTGTGGCTTTGTGGAGAACTGAATTCTACTGACTTGCGGGCCTTTCTTTCTCGAAGAAGCGTGATATTGTAAACAAGATGCAGGATTTGGAATTCAAAATGTAATTCTAACGATGAAGAGCTAAAATAGTATGAAACTCCAAGAAGTTAATCATTATATATGCTGAAAATGCTCTATTCTCATTTCTTCAGTTTGAATTATCCAAAGCATGTTTTCATGCACAACACATGGGATATTTTCATAAAGATATATATATATATATTTAAACGAGAATACTTTTTCGTATGTACAATTAACCAAATAAGTTATAGCAAATGCATAAGAAAATTAAAAAGGAAGTAGTGATTTTGAATTTGCATTATATATTTCCCAACCTGTTTTACCTAAATACAGATGTGTAAAGATGGCTTTTTGTTCAGAAATGCTAAAGTCAGATTGACACGGTCCAGTGTTGTGACTGAATGAATTAGATGTTAATTGCAAGTAGTTAGGACAAGTATTACAAAAAAAAAAGAAATCCTTGGCTACTTATCTAGTCTGCCCTTACAAAGGTACATATAAATAACAGCCCTTGAAATAATGCAGTGCTCAGCAAGCAAGCACGTCTGCTCCGACGGTATGTAGAATTGAATTTCTGTGTTGTTGTTTGCTTTCAGTAAACAGAATCAGATTTGTGTTTGTTTAAGGCCTCCCGGCTCACAGTGCTTTCATATGGGTGATAAACACAGACGGCTCTCTTACTTGTGCTCTGGATTCAGAGACTTCGCCGTCCGTGCTTCAAACCCGTCCTGATCCGCCGGTATCTACAACCGCTGATCACAGCTCAGCTTGCAGGCCTCTGCTTGGCCAGCCCTCGGGTCCGCGAGGACCAGCCTCATTACGCAGCTCTTCTTGTGGCTCTGGTTCCGGATCCGGGACCGGTTCCCTCGGAGCCGTTGGACCCGCCTGTGAAGCGCCAGCTGGTCTGGCCTGCCTGGGCTCAGAGTCCGCCAGCCAGTTCGCTTCTCAGCATCCAGTCCTCCTCTGGTTTACATTTGGATCCTCAAATCTAACGCGAGAGTCCACTTTCCTGCAGAGTATTACACTGTAGCACTTACTATGAATTTAACAGTAACAAAACTGTAAAAATGCTAGAGTACAACAAACCTGTTAAATATTTAATGGTAATTCCCTCTTTATATACTGCAAAAAAACAATTTTTTTATGGACATTACAGGTAATTTTCAGGGTAGTATACTGGTTTTTTGGAAGTGAAAAAAGAATGTCTCAGTTACATAGCATAACCTAAAATTGACTTTCTGGCAGAATTCCCCTGTACTTCATACTTCCAATCTCTCTAATGTTTTTTTTTTTCTTCTGTTTTCAGCTTTGTACATTAGGGTTGTATCTAATGTTGTTAAATAATGTTTAATTGCGTTATTTTAGTTGTCATGTACGGTGTTTTAGAGTTGGCATGTGCACTCTATATATATTATATACTGTCGGTTCATCATGTGACTTTCTCTATCACCACCTGCTCTTGGTGGTTCACATCTCACGTGTATTGCTAAACGTACAAAAACAGATTGCAGTAACTAGTATAGGTTTGGTATATTAATCAATTAAGTATTAATAACATTAAGTATTAATAAGTTAATGAAATTATGTTATTTAAATGTAACTTTAAGTTAAAACCATTTTTAAAATGTTGCTACTGGATATTTTTACTGTAAAATTCTGGCAGCCTACCGTGTTTTTTACCGTAAATTTTAAATTCAAACTCACCTACCTGTGATTTTGTAAAGATCCATGAAGTGATTGGATTAGCCTTGCTCAGGTGTGTTTTGATCAGGGCTGGAGATTAACTCTGCAGGAAAGTGGATCTCATGAGCAAAGATTTGTGAGGGATCCTTTGATCTAAAACGTGATCGTAAACGAGGTTTTGAGAGCATTATACTGTAGATGTGTCATCTTCTTTAAGTGCCTCTGACTCATTTTTTCTGTTTGATGCCCTCTTAGGATCTTCCCCTAGATGCTGTTGGTGCCAATTGTCTCTAATATTACTAATAATGATGAACTATTTATTTCTGTTTGGATTCAAATTATTTTCCTTATAAATTCCTTTAATAATGGTGAACACAGTATATAAAGTATATTTTTGAGTCTCATCAGATGTGTCTTAAGCTATAAATGTGAATAATTTGTAAATAATAATTTGAGTATTTTGAACAATTTTTTACTGAACATGAAATTTTGGTTTTTTTCAACATCAACACTGGGCTGAAAAAAAGAGTTGTGCTCTTTTCAGTTGAGGTAGTAAATGAGAATGCAGAGTTTGAATTCAAATCTTATTATGTGTTAATATGTGTTAGGGCCGTAAAATTATTTGTCATTATATATACTTGAATGTTCTATTTTAACTTCAACATGAAATAGCTTATTAATGCAATTTGTTTGCTTTATTGCAAAATTTGAGACATTTGTCTATTTAATGATTGTGTTGAATTTCTCTGAATTCACAGTTCAGTACATTTCTCTTTTAGTCATCCCATTTTAGATTGAACAGCCTGTTTGTTGTGAACAATTCAGTTCAGTTCAAATGAACATGCATCACATAATCTCTGGTTATATATCTACAACAACAGAATAATGTCTGACAGAGCAGATGGAAGGTAGCCAAGTGATAGTCTGACAGAGACTACTTTACTCCCTTCTTTCCTCTCTGATGTTAAACACTCTCGGCGTCTCATTCCGTCCATCCTTTGTGTGTTTTTCCTGTAATAATGAAAGTCATGCAGGTGGAATGGCACTCCAGGGTAAATGTCAAGTAAATGAATGATTTCTGGGTGACCTCTCTCTTTAAATCCATCCGCAGCATTGAGCGGGCGCTGCTGAGCGGCGCGTGCCGGAGTATGGGAATCGTTATTCCCGTGAAGGATGGGATGTGATTGTCCTTCACCTGTCATTTCATCATGTCAATTAAAGCATGCCAGCACTAACAGGATCACATTACAATCTGTGGGAAATCCCATCTGTGTCCTGTGAAAAATGACGCTGCTTCACGTCTCCCAGTCACATGGTCCAATTCCACCAGCGCTCCCCCTTGATCCCAATTGAGATGTGCTGGGCACGGTGATTGTCAGGCTTCATGCATTATTCCACACATGTTGCTTTACGTGATGGATGATGATGCTTGGATCTGCAGTTATGAGAGATGACAAACCCATGGGTCGCTCTCATAACTTAACTACCTCCTAGACTTCCAAATACTAATGTAAGCGTGCCACAATCTTGATAGGTGTGTTTTTTGATTGGTTTTTGTGATATACTCAATAAAGTCAAATCAGCACATCCTTAAAAAAACAACAAGTCCAATAATTATCTCAGATACATTTCTAGGGTACGAAGTGCTTGACACGAGCTTTAAATAAAGCCTTCCCGCAGGAGCCTAATGGCCAGCAGATTAAGAAAGAAAGTTTAATCTGATGTAAGGTTAACTCTCCTCTGAAAACCTACCTATACGCTGCCTGAGGGAGAGATTCAGTGTGTGGCCAGTTGACCTGTGACCTCACACACACATGCTCAGTGTTTATGATGTCAGATGCCAGTCCGTTATGGAACACAAGCATTCGAAACGCATTAGTGTGGATCATAGTAAGAGCTGTACGAGTAGAGCCGCTTATTCTTTAGAACAGCCTTCTGGAGTAATTACAGCCCGACACGGCCGTATAAGCGAAAAGATGAGCAGCCAGTAACTGAAGGAAGGGGAGCATCTTTTACAGGCAGCGAAAGCGCGAGAGAGTGTGTGTGTGTGTGTGTGTGTGGTGGGTGTGATATGCAGGTTTTGCTTTCTTACTTGTACTCAGCGTGTGTTTTACAATTACACTGGTGCACAGAAACTCCTACTTCAGCGCATCAGTTTAATTCTGTCATCATTTACTCGCCTCTAAAACATCTCATTACTGATCACATCCTGAGGAGGAGATTCATTTAAGCTGAGGAGATTGTGTCCTGAATCTGAATCTGTTTTACGTTAACTGAACTGGAACTTTTTTCATGCTTCAGACACCTCTCAAACAGTTTTTTTTCTCCAAAACAAGACAAAGATATTAATGCAGTTTTAATGTTATGAAGTAATTATGTAATCATTGAACTATACAATTGTTAATTTCTTTTAATTAAAAAATATATATTTTTTAATTTCTGTAATATTAATGCAAATTTTTTGTTAGTGTAGTTGAATTTGCATTTTTGTATTTTATTTTATTTATGTTTTACTTTTTTTTAAATATTAATGCAGTTGGCTTTTTAAATTTATTAAGGTATTTAGTTACATTGTTTGAATTCAACATTAATGTTTTACATTTTTTTTATATTAATTAATTGACATTTTTACATTAATAGTAATGCATTTTTTTTCTTTTTAATGTAAATAAATTCCATTAAATGAATGTTTTTTTTTTCCTTTTATTAATATTAATGGAATTTAAATTTTAAATGAATATGTAAAGGTTTACTTTTTTAAATTAATTACATTAAATTAATTATTTCTTTCTTTTTCCAATTAATGCAATTAGCATTTTTGGAATGGTTTAATGTTAATGTAGTACTTTTTTTTTACATATTTAAATTTTAAAATAAAAAAAAAAGTATTTTTTTATGTTAATGCAGTTTTTACTTTTTTCTATTTTTTTAATTAATATTGATGTTTTTTTTTGTTCAATGAAAGTTTAAGTTTCAAAAAGGAAGAGCAGTCCTCATAAGTCTGATGAGAGCAGTCTGTATTTGACCTTGAACACTATAGTGCAGCTTCAGTAAAGAGTGTGAGAGTGACAGGTGTGTGACTGACGGCCGCCATACGTGTTTGATTCTTTCATTGGCCCGAGCTCATGTGAACATAGAGATTACATTGTTTTTAAATACAGATTTAGAAATAAAAGCTCCGGCAGACCTCAATCATTTCTGCTGATCTCTCTGAACACTACTGTCTAATGACAGATTAATGTAAGACTGCGCTCACACATTCACTCTGAGTTAACCTGTTAAACCTTGACTGATAGAAGCTAGAAACACACACACACACACACACACACACACACACTAACCTGTTAAACCCACACACACATCACATGCACTGTATAGAAAACCTGCACAGTCAGGCATTTAGAGATTATAAAGATGAACATTTCTCTAAAGCTGCTTTGAACTAATGCGTGTTATGAAAGAAAGGACACAAGTCAAAGCTGTTTCTCTTCTGCTTCTGGTTAGTGTGGTGATATCAGGTCATCTTCTTCATGTGGCGTCTGTGGGATGACGTGTCGATTCGGACTCTCTGTACGGTTCACAGGTTCCTGGGGAATAATCCACGGATCCGTGAGGAGAAGGACAAGGAGTGACCATTGTTGAGTTTCGTGGAAAAACTGTGATACACATGCCATTCATATTTACCTTTTCAAGTAAAATAAAATAAAAAACCTTTTTGAAAGAAATGAATAGTTTTGGTTCATCAAGGATGCATTAAACTTGACTCAAAAGTAACAGTAAATGCATTTTCTAATGTTACAAAAAGATGTCTGTTTCCAACTTAAACGCTGTTCTTTTTTAACTTTTTATTTATCTGTGAATTCCTGAAAAATAAAATTTATCACAGTTTCCACAGAAATATGTGCCGCACAACCTGGGTTCAACATTGTAAATATCAAAACTGTTTCTTGAAGCAGTCAAATCATCATACTTAGACCAAATTATTTTTCGAAAGATCATGTGGACACTGAGACTGGAGTAATGCTTCTTGAAAATAACAAGCTTGCACATCACAGGAAAGTACATTACAGCCGGTTCACAACGATTTCCACACAGAAGACAGCTGCTGTACAACTGAAAATAATATTTAAACTATTTTTTACAGTATTTTTAATACGGGAATATCCAGGCCTGTGGACCTTCTTTGCAAAAAAATCTTATTTATTACAGATACTTTTGGCCTGCAGGTGAATCCGATCCATATCGATTAGATGTTTATTGAGAATGCACCTGTAGTTAATATGCATGCATGACAACACTAGGTCCATGCACACACACACACCACCACACACCCACACACTCTCGAGCAACCAAGCTAGAGATGCAGAACAGTAGCAGTGCTGTCGTAGTACGACAGCGGCTTCATGAAATTAGATTTCAGTGCAGCCAGCCTCATCAACGTCCAGACGTTGGTACCAGATCGAGGTCAGAGCGATAGGTCATCCGACCTCTAGGACCGCCGCTCCGAGGATCCTGCTGGAAGACTTGTGTGTGTGTGTGTGTGTAGTGGATGTTTGGTGTCGGATGTGTGTGTAGTGGGACCTCTTTACCGCAGTTGGACCTTGTGCTAACCAGCGTACATTGGATTGCACCACCGTGGAGTTCGGTCAGATTTTAAAGCATGCTACGTAGTAATTATATCTATGTGTATCCGTACAGAGGCGGTGGCCGTCAGCCAAACGCGGCCTAGAGTCTAGCGCAAGCGCGACGGAGATCACTAGATCTCAAATTCGAACATTATATCAACACAGTGGGATGGTAGCTTCTTCTGAATTCTGATGCGTAGATCTCAGAGGGAGCATTAAATCGCGTTCCTAGGTCTTCTGTTATATTGAAAAAATCTACAGCAAATGTATGGTCTTGACTTTGTGTAAGAAATCTGTAGAACATTTACACTGGAAAACAAGTCTGACCTAAAGTAGAGTGAGGAAGTTCATTTTTAACCGTATACTGCAATCAGGTGTCATGAAAATAATCATCCGTGCGAGATATAGTCGAAGAATATATAGAAAAATGACAGTAAGTGGGCACAGAGAGGCACACAAATGTTAGGGTTTAGTAATGGTAACACTGGTTATTTGTTCTTTTTTTTCAGGGTGATCAAAACAGCTTTAATAAATCCTCTGAAAAACATCGGGTGATCTTTGAAAACCCTCGTCAGTGCTGCTGAATGGTTTCGCTAATAAGTAAACATATTTAATTATTAGTTATAATAGAGTATTCAACTTGAAAAGTACTAATTTAAGGTTCCATTTAGAGCAGGTACTACTGAAGAATTTTTTTTTTTAATTTCCTTGGCATATAGTTGAATTAAAATCAATTATAAAAAAAAAACAAAAAAAAAACAAAAGTTTAATTTTAGTAAAATTATCTCTCAGATTACCATTCAACCTTTCTTTTATGTTCAAGCTATGCTAAAAATAATTTTGTTTTATTGTTTAGTTAATTGTAATAACGCTTGTAGTTTATATTAATAGTTTAAATTTATTTATTTTTTTTTAAATACATTTTCTGTTTTTTATTTAATTTTTTTAATAGTCCTTTGCAGTTTTATAAATTTTTATTTCGTTTTATTTTATTTTTATTTTTCAGCTTGGGTTTTTTAGCAGGAATATATATAGATATATAATATATATATATATATATAATATATATATAATATATATATTTTTTTTTTTTTTTTTTTTTTTTTTTTTAAGAAAAATACGTTTCCTTGGCAACTACCTGAAAAAATAAAAGTTACATGTTTAGAAGTAAAACAAGTGTAAAATATTTATATAAATAGTACACACATAAATATATGAATAGATATATATATATATATATATATATATATATATAATATATATATATTCAGTTAATGTTTATTTTATTTCAGGGGAAAAAAAAATGATTTTTTAGTGTGGTTGTTTTGGGTTAAGCAGCCTCGTAGTTTCCTGCTCTGATAGTGTGTTGTTTTGTGGGATGAGCATATGGTGATGCTGATGTGAGGTTAATCTGTGATCAGAACGTATCCTCGTATCATCCTGTTTGATGGTGACGCATGGCCTGCAAAACTGCTGTCTCGCTCCGGGACAATGGAGCACAGATCGGCCCTCTGTGGCCCCCGGCATATGGGGGGACAGCGGGTGAATGGGGCCCTTGTGTGTCATCAGTCAGGCGGTCCATCACCCCTCGAACACAAGAGCCCAGGTCAGCCAACCTCTTGATCTTTACGACCCCCGCTGCCCTAGGATCTAGGACCTCTGTACCTGTAACTAGGAGTGTTTGTTTTTCTGAAAACAGACTCGTGCTCATTTCACAGTTTGACTTATTTATATCATTATTTTTCCCCCAAAGTCTGTTTTAGTTCATTTTTCTGGATTTCTAATTAATCTTTTAAATGTAACCAAATGAAACTTTACAACAGAACAGTGCATATTTGTTGATTTGTTTAATTAAAGTGTTGCATAAGAGTAATCAAATATTTTTTTATATATAAATTAAAATATTGTTTTAGAAGTTTTATAAATTGAAGTATGGATAGGACACATGTCTTGATTGGACAATTTTCCATAAAAATGTTTTAATAAATTATTATTATTATTATTATTAATAACCCGAACTTTTTTCCCAACAATTTCTGTGTGGTTTTTACCCAAATTTGCCATATTTATTTTTCCACAAATATTTCATTACAATATTTCTGGATTCCATTTAATGGGTTTTTTTTAATTTTAATTTAATAATTAAATAAAAATTATAAATAATTCTAAATAATAATATATAATGTATAATCAAGCTTTCATTCTTCTTGTACCTAAATGGAAATACACCAAGATAATTTCTTTTACAAGAGAATATTCCTTTTAATTATTATATTTATTTATTTATTGTATTTTTTTTGTGAGACAACTCACTCATAATACTGCTTTTTATTTTTTCCTTGTAATAATTACTTTATAATTCAGGATTTTGTGTCTCTAAACTCAACAATTGCTGTGAGGGAAAAAATAGACTGAGAGATGAATGTTACAATAACTTGCATGGTGGCAAAAAAAAAAGAAATCACAAATTGCAAGTTATAAATTCAGAATTGCAAGGAAAAAAGTTCAAAATTGTGAGGTACTATGTCACAAAAGTCTTTTTATTTTTTTCTGTAGTTGCACACATGTATTTTAACTGTACAGAAGCACAGAAGTGGCATTAAGTGTTGTCTGCAGGATCTGTTGTGTGTGTTTCAGACGGACTGCGAGGAGTTTGTGTGTGACACAAGAGTCTTTAAAATCCCCTGCACTGGAAGTCCAGGACACAGCAGATCCGCTTTAGTTCAGACGGACGTCGAGAGAGAGAGAGTCAGTAATAATTACTCAGATCTCAGAGCGCAGACTGTTTCTTCAGGAAAAAAGAGAGATGGACAGAATCAGACAGGCTTTTCCTCTCGGCGCTAACTGTGTGAGTCCCCAGCCGTGTTGTGCCGTGTGTTTCTCTGAATGCAGATTGTGTTGTTTTTCTTTTTTCTTTATTTTTGTTGAGTAAGGGCTGAAGGGCATCACGCATCTCTCCAGATCCTCTGAGGCTGGCTTCGTTCAGACTCAACCACACAACTCCTCTGTGTCTGACGTTTTAGTACCATACAGAATTTCATTTTTTTTAGGTCATTTTTGGCCTATTTAAAGGGTATTTTCCCCTAATCGTATTAAATGCATGTCATCTTTCATATCAAATTATTTCATTTTTATATATAAAATGTATCATATAATAAGACAATATAGGGCTGTTACCAATCATATTAAATCAGTATCAACAAAACTGATCTTTCCACTGCAGAAGAAACAGAAGTGACTGGAGTGGCATTCGGATGCATTTACACAGACAGCTCAGTATAGCTGAAATATAGCACGGATGCAAAATAATAACAGCATAAATAATGGCATGAGCTTGGTGTTTTTATTTTATTAATTTATTTATTTTATTTTATTTTTTTTTTTAATATACAAATATGGATTGTTTAATATATGGTAAGATGAAGGTAATGTTGGAAGTAAGTTGCTGTATTGATTAACGAGTTATTGAAGCATACCTTCAAACGATTCGTTCAGACGGCTGATTCATTCAAGATTGAAGCAAGTGCCTGTCTTTATGAATGGACCACTGAATCATTGACTCAAATGATTCAAAATTCAAAAACACGAATCATTCGGTAACGAATATTGAACTAAAATTTATATTAACTACTCTTTTTAACCCTTGAATAAAATGTAAAATTTGCAGTCACATTTTTGGGTTGTTGATGTGACATGGCATTTTCACTGTCCCGCAAGATAAAAATTAATATAATTAATATTGTCATTATTTAAAATGCAGTAAATGGTTAAACATTTCTTTGTCCTACTGTACATGGACCTGTTGTTATAAAAGCTGCAGTGTTATTAGATTTCTTTAATTTTTTTGAGCCAAATCTCAAAATTGTCCTATTGTGTGACTGTCTCAGGCGTGGTTGTTTAATTATAACTTTCTTTTATAAATGAAAAAGAAAAGCATAAATGTTAATAAATACCTCTGGCATAATTGTACAATTGTCTATTTTAGTAAAAGGCAATCATTTTTCATTCATATATTTCTGAAAGCGTAAGAACTTGATACATTTTGTCTCTGAAAACCACGTCCTCTGGTGTGACACCATATCCTGTTTTTAAATCGGCCAAATCCAGAGGAAACGTATTAATAACTAGCTGAAGGACCTCATTCCTGGTCGTGTGACTGAAGCCCCCTGTGAAGCCCATGACATCTGCACATGGTACATTTTGTCTCAGAATTGTTCAAATATTTACTAGCTGAAGGACCTCATTCCTGGTCGTGTGAAAGTGTTACGTTTTGCTGTCCTTTGGACACCCCTAAATTATATTTTTTTTAGTTAAAAACGGCATGTTAATCAACATAATCATGGTGGATTTTTGGTCAGGTTAGCTTGGAATAGCAAGGTCATTAATATATAATTTAGTGCTGGGCACTAGTGCTGGTTACACATTTACATGTAATTACATGTAAATATTTTCTAAATATATACTGTATGTGTGTGTGTATTTGTTTCAGTTTAATACATAATAAATATCCACAGTACACACACACACACATATTATGTACACAAAAACATTTATTTTGGATGCGATTAATCGCGATTAATCATTGCCCAGCACTAATTAAATTTAATTTCAGTTAACTTTAATTATATTTTATTGGCTTAAATTTGAGTTAACCCTGTCATGGAACACTAGGATTGTCTAACCATGAGAACATACATGATTGATGTTAATCGACTGGCACATATGTGGAGCGTCTCTCGTTAGCGCTCGTGCCGTATGGCAAACGTGCTTCTGAATGCTGCTTATGAGGGTCAAACCTGCGGCGTCCCAGCATGCTTCTCTCTCAGCCAATCACGATGCTGCTGTATCAGTTGCTTGTTCTTCGAGCGATCAGAGCCGCGGACGATCCATGCAATTATTTAGTATCAGTCAACTTAGTAATTTGGCGCGGTTTGTTTTTTGCGCAGACCGGTATAAATCATGTGTCGCAGACGGCAGTCATAAAGAGAGAGAGACTCATGGCTTTGATAAGGACACATGCTAATTTCCAAACCTTCATGCTGAGCTATTGAGATGGATGATCGGAGCCGTGCATCCTTCAGCGTGACAGCGATGTTTCATTAGGCGTTATCGCTCTCTCCTGCGTTTGAGCGCTTCAGACGTCTCGCCTTTTAAATGCTCTTTTATTTCTATGTTTCATTAGAGTTTATCTGTCTTTTCTTCTTTTAAGTGCTTTTGTGGTGATGTTTTTTATAATAATAATAACAATTATTATTATTATTATTATTATTATTATTATTATTATAACAATAAAATTACAATACAAATATTATTTTTTATTTTAATATTTATTTTATTTAATAAAATGTAAATGTATTATTAATAATATAATAATAATAATGTTATATATAACAAAAGTACAATTATAATATTTGTATTATATTGTATTTAATGTATTTGATAATATTTTTATTATATTGTATTTATTGTATTTAATGTTTTTTGATTTTTTTGCTTTCAAACATTAAACTACACAGCTTTTATTTTGGCAGAAAATCACAGTTTTTTACAAACTAGGGAAGTTGTTTGCTGCATGCTGCATTTATAAGATGCACATTATAAGTGACTCTATACACGTTATAAGTTCATGTGGAGCAGCTTTTACTGTAAACCATGAAAAGATCACAGTGAAACACGCAGCACATCAGAATACATATTTCTATAACTGCAATGCAGTATTTGGTATTTGATTTCTAATTCCAGGCGGTGGCTGCAGCTCTGTGAACGTCAGATTCACCGGATGATGTCTCACAAATAAACAACAGCATTAATAGGAGTTAAAGGCTGATTTGCATAATTTATTCCATTCTCGTGGGGAATTGCATTTTAGTCAAATGAGCAGCGGCAGTAGAGAACCTGAGGTCTCGAACCTGCGCCGCATTAAACACACGCGCATGTGAACGAGACGCTGAACACAGCCGAATCAAACACTCTGCTGTCATGCTGGGCTTGAAAACTATGAGGAAACGCTAATAGTCAATTAAATTATGAAATCTATAAAATCATTTTAAATTAAACATATTTTATTTATTTATCTGCTTTTAATGTGAATGTTTAATTGTTTGTATATTTTTATTTATTGGAGTATTAAAATATCAGGGAGACATCAATAAAATATTTATAAATTAATTTTATAAATGTATGTTTTTTTATAAATATGAAATATTGAATTCTATATTAAAAGAACTTCTGTCATCATTTACCAACCCTTAAGTCATTATGAACCTGTGAGTTTTGTGGAACGCAGAAGAACTTTGGACCCCATTGACTTT
Source organism: Cyprinus carpio (assembly GCF_018340385.1). Taxonomy (NCBI): domain Eukaryota; kingdom Metazoa; phylum Chordata; class Actinopteri; order Cypriniformes; family Cyprinidae; genus Cyprinus; species Cyprinus carpio. Next base: position 36,386,541 of record NC_056601.1, on the reverse strand, counting down.
CCCTGTATGGACAATAAAACACTCTGCATATCTTCTTTTGTGTGTTTCACTGAAGAGAGAACATCATACAGATTAATGACAGAATTATCATTTTTAAGCACTCTATCATGTGTTTTGACCTGATCTGATCTCTGATACAGACAGACTGATTCATTATTAATAAGCAGGATCGTTATGATCTTGATTTGTGTTCCTGCTAGTTGTCAGGTTGCATCTTTCTGACACGACCGTAGTGTGTGTGTGTGTGTGTGTGTGTGTGTGTGTGTGTGTGTGTGTGTGTGTGTGTGTGTGTGTGTGTGTGTGTGTGTGTGTGTGTGTGTGTGTGAGAGAGAGAGAGAGAGAGCCCCATCTGGGCTCCAGACTCAGTGTGGTGAAGCAGCTGTCAGCTCACCCTGATCTCCGCTGGTCCCCGGGGAGCCGTTAGCAGTGCAGCTTCTCTCTGTCAGACACAGTCTTCAATCAAACCCTCCGTAGTTTAGTGTGTGAGTGTCACTGGTTAAGATGGTTAAGAACTGACTAGTTGTCTTTGAATGCTGAACAGACTGACTTCTGAAATGCAAGTCCAGTAGACACGATCTGGATTAATTTAAATGGCACAGTTTACTGAAAACTTTGGACAAATTATAAAAAAAAAAAAAAAAAATGTTTTTGTTGAGCAACATATTTGATCAATCAGGCTTTTATGGCTTATATAGTCTGACACAGTGAGAACATGAAGGGAAAAAGCTCAAATGATTCAGAGACTCAAAAATATGAATGATATAATAATATAAGCAAAAATATGCACATTTTGTGTGTGTGTGTGTGTGTGTGTATGCATGTTATTTTTGGTTATATGACACTGATGCACAGAAGCATCAGTATGCATTTTGATATCTGGTTTGGAGCTATGGGTGGACATTCAGTGTAATGCTCTCAAATGGTTTCAATCCTATTTTAACAATAGAAGGTTCTCTGTTAGTATTGGTGAATTTACTTCAGATGCAGCTCCCCTTACATGCGGTGTCCCTCAAGGCTCTATTCTCGCTCCAATCTTGTTCTCTTTGTAAATGTCTCCTTCCATTTTTATGCAGATGATACCCAAATCTATCTGCCCCAGGAATCTAATAACAAGGGTTTGGATGCTCTGCTGGTGTGTCTAGCTGATGTTAAGGCCTGGATGACCCTAAATTTTCTTCATCTTAATGAAGGGAAAACTGAGATATAGTTTTTGAATCATCAGAATTTGCTAGCTCCCCTGGCTTAAATCTTGGTCATTTGTCTTCCTGTGTGAAACCAGTAGTGAAGAATTTGGGGATCTATTTTTATATTGCTCTCAAATTTGACAAACAGATTAGTACAGTAGTCAAAACCAGTTTTTTTCCCATCTTAGAGTCTTAGCTAAAGTGAAACCATTTCTTTCTTTTAAGGACTTTAAAAGGGACATTCATGCTTTTAATTCAACGAGGCTCGATTACTGTAATTCCCTTAAAATGGGTATTAATCAAGCATCTCTTAATCGACTTCAAATGGCACAAAAAGCTGCTGCTAGGCTCCTTACTGGTGTGCGCAAACGAGAGCACATTACCCCAGTATTAATATGTTTGCATTGGCTCCCAGTTAATTATAGAATTGATTTTAAAGGCCTGCTGCTGGTTTTTAAAGCTCTGAATGGGTTAACTCTGTCTGAATTATTATCCACATACAATCCTGGAAGGTCTCTTAGGTCTTCCAACCAGAGACTATTTAACTTTATTTATCTATTAGAACTGCTTCTACACTGAATGAGTTTACAGTCAAACTCAAAACCCATCTGGCTTTTAACTTTAGTTAATTGTGTGGTGTTAGCTTTGTTCTGTACTGTAATTTATGTTATTCTGAGTGTTACCATTGTTGATGTTTGATTGATTGTACAGCACCTTGGTTTACAATCATAGTTTTTATTGGTGCTATATAAATAAAGTTGAGTTGAGTTGAGATATGCTGATATTTATGTGATGAAATTCTGACGCTTGTGATGTAAATCAATGAGATCTTTATAACAGTACTGTACATACTGACATAAAATGATCTAAATATCAGTCTGAGCTCTATATCTCCAGTAATGTGTCTCAGTGAGATGAGATGTAAATGATCCAAACATATAATGCAGTGATTGAGAGATGAAGAAATAAAGGCCTCCTCAGAAGATGTGAGATGTTCTGGAGGCTTGTTAAGATCATTCCTCCGCTGAGGAACAGTGAAAGTAAAGCTTCTGGAAACAAACGCTCCTCAAAAGATCCTGATGATCATATTTGAGACTCTAAAACATGATTGATGGAGAATCAAGTAAAGCTGAGCTGCTTCAGTCCAGTAAGAGTTCATCTGGAGATATTACTGCAGTTATTCTGACCTTTACTTGATCAAAATCACTCAAGATCTGACACCAGAAGCAGCAGCTGAAGCTGGATGCTTGTACAATTACACTAAAAGAGCTTTGACTGGATAAAACACTTTAAACGATCAATCAGACGACAGAAGACATGAGGAGATTGAGTGTGACAGCAGAGTTTGACTTTTAACTTTTCAGCCAGAAAAGCAAAGTCTGTCTGAAGAAAGCTAGATGTTGTAGGATCTGGTTTTGTTTGTGATGATCCACGGATTCCTCAATGTAAGATCTGATGTTGAGGGTCTCTCTCTCTCTCTCTCTGTCTCTGTGTCTCTCGACCGCAGACAGGATGTTTTAAATTATTAAAGATGTTACAGCGAGTTCAACACTCTCAGAACGAGATTATTGGGATTAAATGCAAAGGTCAGACCTGAGTGTGTGTGTGAGCACTAGTGACTATATTAAATTGTTTCTAGTTTGTCACACTAGAAGGTGCAGGTCTGTCTGAGAGCATTGAATTGTGGGAAATGATAACATCAAAACTGAGAAAAATGCATTTGAATTGAGTTTTGATTGATTTGATCTGAATGTCACCGCCTGCGTTACACTCGGAAGAACATCAAATCACTGATGACTGACCTACAGCAGTGTGTGTGTGTGTGTGTGTGTGTGTGTGTGTGTGAGAAAGAGAGATCGATAAGGTGACCGGACACACGGTAACCATGGTGACAGGCAATAATGAAGAGATGAGGAGATATGAGAGAGTGGATGGGATGTGAGGAGATCAGCATTCTCAAATGCACACACACACTCTCAGTGCTGATCAGGGTGGCTGTGGTCCGGTGTGTTTGTCATATTTTCTCAGTGTGAGTGTTTTTTCTGATGTTCTCTCTGACCTCTGCGTGTGTTTCAACAGCAGCAGGATAATAACGCTCTGCTTTAATCTGTGCATCGGGTCGCGTTCAATCACAGTATCTCTGAGACTGAGTCTCTCCAGCAGTTTCTCACATCAGAAGAAGAGCAGGTCTTTGTGTCTCTATCCAGTGAATCTGCGCAGCTCTGCAGTCCTTACCTGAGGATCACCAGAACCTTCAGCCTCAATCTGGAGACACACAACTCCATCCATCCATTCATCATCCATCCATCATCCAACCATACATCTGTCCATCTATTCATCCAACCATCCATCCGTCCGTCCATCCATCATTTATTTATTTATTCATTTCATATTTATTCATTCATTCATCAGTCCATCCTTCATCCATCCATCCATCCATTCATTTATTCATCCATCCATCCATCCATCCATTCAACCAACATCCATCCGTCCATCCATCCATCCATCCATCCATTCACTTTCATTCATTCATTCATCCATCCATTCATTCATTCATTCATTCATTCATTCATCCAACCGTCCGTCCATCCATCCATCCATTCATTCATTCATTCATTCATTCATCCATCATCCATCCGTCCGTCCGTCCGTCCATCCATCCTTCAGTCTATCCATCCATCATTCATTCATCAGTCTATCCATCTATCCATCCATCCATTCATCCATCATCCATCTATCCATCCATCCATCCATCCATCCATCTATCAATCTATTCATCCATCCATCCATCCATCCATCCATTCATTCATCAGTCTATCCATCTATCCATCCATCCATTCATCCATCATCCATCTATCCATCCATCCATCCATCCATCTATCCATCCATTCATCCATTCATCCATCCATCAGTCTATCCATCTATCCATCCATCAGTCTGCCCATACATTTATCCATCTATCCATCCATCCATTCATCCATCATCTATCCATCCAGCATCTATCCATCCATCCATCCATCCATCTATCCATCCATTCATCCATTCATCCATCCATCAGTCTATCCATCTATCCATCCATTCATCCATCATCCATCTATCCATCCATTCATCCATCTATCCATCAGTCCATCCATCCATCAGTCCATCCATCCATCAGTCCATCCATCTAATATTCAATGTCATTTTAGCTATCTTTCTATCATTTAATTTGTATCTATTGTTTTAACATTCTATCCTTCTGTCTATTTCTGTATATCATTCTAATGTTCTATATATCATACTGTCTATCGTTCTTATGTTCTGTCTATCACTCTATTATTTTATCTACTTTCCTCATGGCTTCAGTTTATTTAAAAAAACAAACTCCCAAATATCTGAAAATATCTGGAATCCCAAGCGTCTGAAATATGTAGCCAGCTTGGCAGGATTTAAATGAAATATATTTTGAAAAATATGTCCATTTAGCCTCACTGTTTACATTGCACTGGATTGAAAACATGTTTACCCAGAGAAGCATGTATACGGTGGGACAGGATCGTCTCCGTGAGGGACCCATGTGATGCTGAGAGTCTTTCTGTACGACACACATAAGAGTTTAGATGTTAGATTTTAGTACAGCAGTGAGACTTACATTTACAGATGAAGTGTGTGTGTGTGTGTGTGTGTGTGTGTGTGTGTGTGTGTGTGTGTGTGTGTGTGTGTTTCAGAGCTCAGATCTGTGCGTCTGCCTCATTGCACATGCGGAGCGTGTCTTTCTGTCAGACTATCGCATTAAAATCCGCCGCTGAGGGAAACCTGACAGGTTTTTTTCAATTACATCTGCTTCAGCGCGTCAAATAAAGGATGCTCCTGTCTCTCCTCATATCCGCTCTGCTCCGTCCCGTCTCTTCCGTCCTCTTTTTGTCTTTGTAAAAGTATTTCCATCTCAGGACGGCGTCCATGTCGTCCGTGCACGATGCAGACGAGGAGCGTTTGAGAGTCGTCAGAGAGTCTTCTACTCTGAGTTTGTGTCTCAAGAGCTCGTCCAGACCAGCATTTCTACACATCTTCTGGGCTGGAAGTCTGCAATTCTGCTTGATTTTATTTTGTTTGTTAAAGATAAAGTGATTGTCATTCACTTTGAGCTTGTGTTCTTCTTCTGATGTGTTGCTTGATCTTAAACTGGTCCATATGGTTAAAGGTTTGGAATAATTAAGATTATTTAATGTTTCTGTAAGAAGTCTTTTCTGCTCGAGGCTGCATCTATTTAGCCAAAATACTGTAAAAATAGTGAAATAATTTTAGAATTTCAAACAGCTGTTTTCTATGTGAATATCTGTTAAACTGTAATTTATTTCTGTGATGTGCAGCTGTATTTTCAGCATCATTACTCCAGTCTTCAGTGTCACATGCACTTCAGAAATCATAATAATATGATGATTTTCTGCTGATGAAGAATTTTTTATTATTTTTATATGTGTTGTATAATATATTTTATATATTATTTTTAGCAATATTTGATCAAATAAATGCAGCTTTGGTGAGCAGAAGATACTTTTTTTCCACATTAAAACATCCTAATTATTCCAAACTTTAGATTGAATGCATCATTTACATGTTTTTAGGATTCTGTGTCAAGTTAAACCTCTGAAATGCGTCTCAGACTCGGTTTCACTGCATCGAGCTGCTGTTGAACACAGAAACACGTCTTGTGTGAACGGCCTCTCATCGGGAGCTGAAAGCCTGATCAAATTAATCAAAATATTGCCTAATAAGCGGGGTGTGTGTGCAGCTGGATGGTTTATCATGCTGAGTGCTGAAGTATCATCTCTCACACACAAAAACAAAGACAGAGATAGAATGAGGGCTTCTCAGCAGGTATGAATTAGCATTTGAATTATCAGCGTCTGATGCGCTTCTGAGCGTCGCGTGAATGAAAGCCTCCAGACACATTAATGCATGAAGAGAAACTGAAGCACCTGCTGCGGAAACACACCTTCACACACACACACACACACACACACACACACACACACACACACATGCCAGCATCTGTGTGTAAGAAACATGCATACAGGGTTATTTGAGCATTGCACTTATCAATGTTTTGAATTAATTTTTAGTTTTGTGTTTTTCTGCATTCTATGAAAGCTTGTTTCCACCATGGAATAAAAACAAATGTAAAAGGTAATTGCGACTTTGTATCTTATAATTCAGAATTTATATAGAGATATAAGAACTATAAACTGGAAATGTTGAGATGTGAATTTGCAATTCTCAGAAAGAAATCACAATTCTGCGATAAAAAGGTAATTATCTTCTTTTATATTTTATTTGTGGCAGAAAATAAACAAACTGAATTGCAGAATTCTGAGGAAAAAAGTCTGAAATCTGAGTTTATATCTCACTTTTTTCCTCAGAATTGTGAGAAACAAAGTCTAAACTGTGAGATAAAAAGTTGCAAGTATCTTTTTTATGTATTTATTTTAAAACTTGGTGTTTATATTTTGTGATTTTGGTATTTTTTGTTATTTTTTTTAAAATATCTATTATTTTTATGAACTGTTTCAGCTGTTATCTAGCAGAATAATTTTTTTCTATATTTCAGTTACCATTTATTTCAAGTAATGAAAATTTTTGCTGGACTCTCTGATGATCTTCTATAAATCTTCCACTAGATTTATGAGAAACAAAGTCTGGATTGTGCAATTAAAAGTTTCAATTATAAT
>NC_056601.1:36349649-36374649 GCF_018340385.1 Cyprinus carpio | reverse complement strand
ATCAGTGACTCGTCAGGGTTCAAGCGTCCATCAGCAACAGACAAACCCTCCGAGATCAGGCCTGCACGCTCAAGCCACTCCAAACCTAGAGAGATACAGTTATAGTGACAGAAAAATGACTTCTTAATGGGTTTTAATTAGTCGTTTTCCTGTTAAAATGTCGAAAAAGTCTTTAAAAAAAAGATGCATTTAGTTGAGAAGCATCGCTGCATGAGATGCAATAATGCAAGCCAACAAGTGAAAATATTGGCCAAAATATTGACTTAATTACTTTTAAATTATATTTAGGCTTAGTTTTTCATTTAAAATGCCTGAAAGTTCTTGGAACAAAACGCATTGCACTGAGAAGCATCATTGCATAAGACACTAATTCTTGTTTTCATTGATTGTGTCTTTATTAAGACCGTAATTAGTCTTATTGCACTGAAAGTATCTTTACAAGTGTCTGCAAAAAATTACCACTTAACTCATTTTAATTAGTTGTATTGCAGTGTTTTCCAGTTTAAAAATATCTAAATATTATTAAACGAGATGGATTTATTTGAAAAGCATCACTGCATGAGATTTGGTGTGAATTCAAGACATATTTACATGCATCAGATAAGTTATTGAGTTAAAAAATCTACAATATGAAAAATATAATGCCTTATGCATTGTTGTTGCATCTTGTTTAGAGGATTTTCAGATACTTTAATTTGATAGCAAGACATTAGGAACATGATTTTTTGGTGTGTGTGATGTTTTTTGTTGTACATTAGTGCTTCTGATGGATCAGTGTGATTTTACCAATCACATGAATTCTAATTCAAGTTTGTTTGATTATTTATTTTGTTTTTTAATTTTATTTTTATTTAGTGTTTCATTCATTTTTTTCATTTTTTTCATTCTTTTTTTTAATTTTGCATTTCCTTTTACATTTTATACTTTATTTCTATTTTTTGTTTAATCATGTTTGATTAAATTTTTTCCCATTTCATATGTATTTTATTTCTTTTCATATTTTTTTATAATTTATTCATTAGTTTCCAATTTTATTATTTATTTATTTTATTCACATTTTTACATTTTTATATTTATTCTTGCAATTATTTTTATTTCTTTTTTTATTTTAATTGTAATTAAATTTTTGTGAATATATTTTCATATTTTGCTGAACTGAATCTGATCTGGTTTGTTCAGGTACAGTGTGTTTTCTCAGAATCTGCTGCTTTGATTTGAAGTTGTTTTTAGAGTGTATGTAGGTGGTATTTGTGAGTGTGACGAGTCTTTGAACTCATTAGTTTCCCTTCTGTGGGGAAACTTTATCTGGAATATGATTTCTTTCAGAAGCGCAGCCGTTGAGTGAAGAAGTGACCTTCATGAGGGCTTTAATTCAGGCGTATTAAAGAGAGCACTCGTCCTCTAATCGCTCTGAGGTGAAGACGGCCTGAAATAAAGCCCAGTGCTGATTATTCACTCCAACACACTCGCCTTTACAGGCAATATATGAGCACAAGCCAGGTCCGTTTGTTTGTTTTCTATCATTCATGTCATTCATTCATTCATTCATTCCAAAATGTTAAAAATGTATTTTTTATTTTTACAAATTATTATTTATTTTATATATTATGTTTTCTGTTAATATTTCATTCATTATTATATTCATTATTATTATCAAGAGATACACTATATTGAATATAATCATATTATATTACGAAATGTAATAATAAAATAAAAATATAATAATATAAATACTCTGACACCACATTAAATATAATTTAATAAATATATACATCAGTTTTGGATTTATTGATGAGAAATAATGATCTGAACCTTCATTTATATTATTCATTTATATTATTATTATTATTATTATTAATGCCAGTGAGCATGCAGGCTTGTGTTTCTGTTTGCGGTCAGAATATGCCGCTGTATCGTGTCGTGTCTCTTTGAAGACGCTCCTCCATCATCCACTCCACATGAATATTTCAGGCCGATGGAGCAGAGGCTTTCATCTGCGATGTTCGAGAGTGATTGAGGGTAATTATGTTTGATGATCTTTTTCTGTTTCTGTGTTTATGTGTTGATATTAGGATTCTGTGTTCATTTGTCTTATGTTTGATCTTTGATTCGTAGAATGTTGACCTGCAGATCCGGTTCCTCTCGCACCTGCAGCACACACACAGCATGCATGCACAGGCTTTCCTCAGTCACACTCTCTTAACTACTTTCATTCATGAATTAATAACATGAGACGTCTGTGCTTTACTGCCCTGCTTTGGCAGTTTCATGCTTTGGTATTTCTCCAGCAGTTCAAATATAAAATAATGATATTAAATGTAATGAAAAAAATAATAGCTGAATATAAAATATTAAGTATTAACAACAACAAATTATTATATTATTAAAAATATTAAATCATAGTAATAATATTAAATTATATATTAATGTTAAATATAATTTTAATAATAATATTAGTATTTAGCAGTTTATGTCAAATAGCAATGTATAATATCTTTAATAATATTCAAATAATAGTACATTCATATTTAATTATTTTTTATTTTTTTATATTATTAAACACTGTATGAAATAATGTTGTACAAAACTCATAAAAATTATTATATAATAATAATAATAAATTTAAGTAAATAATATTCCAGATAATATTAAAATAAATAATACATTTAATATTATACATATTTAATATAAATTATATTTTATATTAATATTTCATTAGGTATATTTTATATATTCAAAATATTTAACATTAAAATAGTTCTTCAACTACAAGTATGTATTATGCATGCGCGACCCAATAAAGAAAACTACTTAAACATTTAAATATTAAATGATAGTGCTAAGTAAAATAACTATAGATAATGCTATTATAATTTAATGTATTTCACTGAAGCCCAGTCAGATTAGTTTCTTAGACATTTACATAAGTTGCAGTGTTTTAGAAGAGACTTGACACTTACTTGTTAAAACTCTAATCAGAATGAAGACGCAGCAGGTTTACGGTACAGTAGAGTACACAGTATGTGATGCGTTTGCAGACAGAGAAAAAATCGTTTGGCGCGTGTGAAAAATCCTGATCTGAGTTTGGTGAGAGTCGCTGTGAACCCAGTGACTGAAGATGTGAACACAAACTCAACACACACACACACACACACACACACACACACACACACACACACACACACACACACACAGTGTTTGCGTGATCTGTTTGTTTGAGAGCTGCGTTCCTCCTGCGCTCATCAGATCAAAATTTAAATGGTATAGTGTATATTGTTACACTTGGAGTAAGTCTGGAGTAATGATGCTGCCAAAAATTTAGCTTTGATCACAGGAATTAAAAAATTACATTTTAAAAATATATTCAAATAGAAAGCAGTTATTTTAAATAGTAAAAAATATTTCACAATTATACTAGCTGGCTTCAAGCAAATGCAAATATCTGTATTTTTGGATCAACTAAATGCAGGCTCATGTGTCATGTCTGAATATATAACCTGGCCGTTCGCCGCTAATGAACATCACATATACCTGGGCATTTCGACAAAATGTGATATTAGTTTTTTGTTTGCTGCTCTGAAGGACAATACTTTGTTTTGAATTTTATTGTTTTGTTGGGGGTGTGTGAGTGTGTTGGTCTTTTGTTTTTTGCTGTTTTCTGGGTTGGTTGGTTGTTTGCTTTTTTTCGTTTTGCAACAGGTTTATCCAAAATAAAAAAGTAAGCATGCTGTTTACGCAAATAAAACTGCATTATTACATTATTGTGATGGTCCACTGATACTATTAGGTGTAATATACAGGAAAAAAGAACACAATTACCACATAGCACATTTATTGTCAGTGTTTTTTGCTTATTTGTTGATATTTTTTTTTTTTTTTTTTACCTCAGACGATAGCAAACACCAATGATGACGGGGGTATAAACAACATTAAAATATTTACACCAGAGCAGCGATATTGATGAAACAGAAGCTTAAAAAAAGTTACATTCTTGAAAACAACAAGCATGCTTTGTTGTATGAAGGCCTATACAATATATAGTTATAAACACTATATGGCTATATTCGTGAACAGAGAATAGCCTATCACAGTAAAGTTTTGTCTAATCATTCTTACTGACATTAAGCTAGCAACATTATAACTCATATTACTTTTATATCGTATTGCTGTCTATGTTTAAGAACATAAAAAATAAAAAAAACATCCTGGCATCGTGAAACATTGAGATGATGTAAATGAAACTTCATAATGTTTCACCTGATTATACATTTAGTCAGGAGTTATAGTTTGGAAAAAGTCTAATTAGTAAAATGTGTACAAGTTATATGAAAACTAATACAATTAATAATAAAAAAGACTTACTCATGTTTATCTCTACTGGGTCAAGCCGCTTCGTTCTTCTTTCTGAAGTAATCCAAATCTTATTCCTCTCAGCGCGAAGTGAACAGTAACATTTAAAAAACGTGAAGTACGGTCTCGCAGCTTTGTTTGCTCTGATGAGGGCGGTTTCCCGCCGCGAGCTTCAATAGTGCGCTCGGCGCGGGGGGCATGGCCGCATTAGATATAATGAAGGGAGACTTTATCACAGAATATTTGTTTTTGGTAGCACTTGCTCAGTTTAAAAGTAGACATGTCAGGCTTTCTATAGATATCTCTCTCATGTCTCTGTGTTGAGTATTCACTGAAGTTACTTACAGTGTCATTTAATGACGCGTTTTGTACACTGAAGATCAGCGCAGACCAAGGCGGCAGACAGCGCACCTTGTTTGTTTTCTTTATTTTATAAATGCACAAAGTTTTGTTGTTATTATGTCTGTATACAAATAAAAGTAGAACCTTTACAGATTCGATTGATGTATTGCTCTTATCTGTACGAGCAAAACTGAAAGTGTAATTTAAGGAGAATTATTAGGAGAATTTGCCTCAATATACAATATCTGCGTTAGCTGACTCCAGAGGTTTAATGTCAGCACCCCAAAAAACTGTGTTACCTCCTGATTAAAATGCGAGATCCTGCAGCTTGCGAGTCCTGAAGCCTGTTTATAATGCATCATAAATGCCTCTGACCAGTCATCATCAGCAAGCTCTTCATAAAGTATTATCATACGCGTTATGATGCACAGGGAACAGAGGTCATGCTGTCCTCAGGTGGTTAATCACAGTATATCAGGACTGTTTTATATATTGTTTCCTGAAATGTTATGTTTATATGTGCATTATTGGGGTTGTCTAATTAATATGCGTCATTTGCCATGCATTTTTTTTTTAAACTCTGATTATTGTTTTTTCTTTTCTGTTCTTTTCTTTTTCTTTCTTTTCTTTTCTTTTCCTTTCCTTTTTCTTTTTTTTTTTTCTTTTTCTTTTCTTTTCTTTTCTTTTTCTTTTTTTTTTACTAGTTTTGCTTTAAGACCAGATTTTGTTTGTAAACAAATCTGAAAATAAACATTTGTAATTTTCTAATATATTTCAGTTTTTGTAAAATTAGATTTTTTTTTATTTGAATTTTTATTTTGAAGTTACTTTTTAAATTTCTTATTTCAGTTTTAGTAGATCAAGTTAAACTAAACAAAGAAAGATGAGATCACACACACACACACATGTGTATGTATGACTGGACTGAATCCGTCTTTGTCTTCCTGTTGAATTGGTTTGCACACAGCGGCGTCCCTCAGCTTTGTTAATGAGGCCCAGTGTAATGAACGCCGCTGACGGATTACAAGCCGTCGCGTGTCTAATTAGCAGAGCAGTGACTGCAGAAACGCTGGGTGATCAGCAGAGAGACGCAGGTGAGCGGCCGCTGCTCTGCAGCAAAGCATTGTGGGTCATTAGACTGCATGGTTTAAGAAGAAGAGCTTAATTAGTCTGCGAGGGTCCTGGCCTTTGTGTCGACTCAATAGTGTACTGGCATAAAGGCCACAGAAATCACTGTTAAACAGTCATACACAAAGAGTATCGTTTGACTTGTGCCACCGTGACCTTCCTGGTGTAATTGGCTTGTACTTGATTTTCTTTTTATTCGTTTATTTATATAAAGTAATAAATGAAATAAATAATAAAGTAAACCCTTACTGCTGTGTTTGGCTAATTGTTGTGTATGATTGAGAGCGTAAATTCGTGAAAGACTGTTGTTTCCACAGCTTGACACTTAATGTCTTGTTGTCTTCGGAGCATCTTTATCGTTTGGTTTCTGCACAGACCTGCGTTTGTCTTGTCCATTTACATTAGGAATACAATTGGCGGGGCTAAACAGGCGCTGAACAGTCAGGGTGTACAATCAGTGGGCGGTGCTAAACAGGCAGCAATGTACAATCAGTGGGCGGTGCTAAACAGGCAGCAATGTACAATCAGTGGGTGGGACTATACAAGCAGCGATGTAGAATCGGTGGGCGGGGCTTAACAGGCAGCGCTGTAGAATCTATGGGCGGGGCTAAACAGGCAGCGATGTAGATTGTGGGCGGAACTAAAAAGGCAGCGCTGTTGAAGCAGTCGTTGATCATCTTCTGTGGAGGTGGTTGCTTATCCACACTATTTACATCATAGAGTCGAACATTCCACAAGCTGTCGTTTTGGCAGAATGCCTTCAATATAAGCTGTTTTTTTGTCTAACAAAGTTTTGAATTCTGAAACTTACTAGATGTTTTTATAGTACCTCTTAAATGTCATTTGACCATGACTTTTTTTATAGATATTTTGTTGATGAATATTTTGACAGGTGTCAAATCAGTTTTTTAAAGAGAGAATGCAAATGTTTCAGCATTTTAATATAGGGCTTTTGCTGAGGGTTTATCACATGGTCAGTCGGAGCCGCATGTATTGGAAAGCAGACAACACAAATGAAGGATATGAAGGAATCCAAACGAGACGCTCTGAACGTCTGTGTCAGAAGTGAACGGTGACTCAGGGTTTGTGACATTTGCGGCGCTCGTGTTCAGAGATGCTTTAATGATGCGTGTTAGATGTGCTGCTGAACACGAGTCCGGGAACGTCAGAGAATCAAACTCTCCATCTCTCTGATTCATGACAAGTGACTCAAATGTGCAGGTGGACGTTATGAGTGTAGATCTTAGCCTTCATCATCCATCCTCTTCCTCTATCAGCTTCAGCAAGAAACACTGGAGTAAAAGGAAACTCCTTTAATAATTTAATAATTTAATGTAATGTATTAATTTTCAGTTCATTTCATTTAGCTTTTATTTAATTGATTTATTATATTTTCCATTTTCTTTTATTGTGTTATATATTATTGTTTTGCTTTAAATTTAATTTTATTAATTATATTATGTTATTATTATTATTATTATTATTATTAAATCATTGCATTTTTATTTTATTTTACTTTTTTAACTTTATTTTGTTTATTTATTTTTTATTTTACTTTATTTGATTTCATTTTAATTAACTTTTTATGTTTTCTACCTTTTTAATTTTATTCTTCTGATGTTTTTTTGACATTATTATGTCAATATTAAATTTGACTTTTTACATTATTTATTTATTTATTTTAGAATATTTCTCACAAACTGTGGCTACTATCTGACAGAAATGGATGAAATCACATCTGTGTGTTTGATTCTGACCAGCACCAGAGTGTCAGGGGGTGTGGCCAGTGCTTGTGTAGCCAATCAGAAACTGTCTCTGACTGTCCTTCATCCTGTAGATACAGATTTGGTTGTATTTTAATTTAATCTGAACTGTTTTTCAGAGTTAACTGATGTGAGTTTTGAAGAAAAGCTGAAGCTAGTAAAACATCTGAAATTATTTTACATCACCTTCAACATGAGGGAAGACTGTAGGAGTCAATTGAGTTTCCTCACTCGCACCCCCCCCCCATTCGTTCTCCCGTGGCATCATCATCCTATTCTCTTGCTCTATTTTGAGAATGCAGAAGCAGAATTATTCCTCCTCATTTTTCTCTCTGTGTTAATTAGATTTAAACACTTTCCCATTCATTTGCATATGAACACCTTCTTAATGAGAGCAGATAATGAAGCTCTGTAATCACAGGCTGCAGATTGTCTCTCATCAGCAGAGGAAATGCTCGCATTCAGCACATTCATAACGTGTGTGTGTGTGTGTGTGTGTGTGTGTGTGTGTGTGTGTTGCTGTAGGTCAAAGTGGGTTCAGATGCTGAAAAAGTTTTTAAAAAGGCTTTTCTGCTCACCAAAGCTGTATTTATTTGATAAAAAATACAATAAAAAACTGTGAAATATTATAAGAATTCCAAACTGCTGTTTTCTATGTGAATATCTGTTCAAATGTAATTTATTTCTGTGATGTGCAGCTGTATTTTCAGCATCATTACTCCAGTCTTCAGTGTCACATGATCTTCAGAAATCATTCTAATATGCTGATTTGCTGGTTTTGTGATCTGATGATTGCAGTCGTGTGTTTCTGTAAGTGATGATCATATACTGTATATCAGCCTCAGTCTGTTTCTTGTTTCCAGGTTTGATGTCGCTTATGTTCTGAAGCAGTAATCAGAGGTTAAATACAGCTGTGTGTGTGTGTGTGTGTGTGTGTGTGTGTTTGGCCGTCGGCTGCTAGTGCGCTGCAGACTGTAATTGGAGGCAGTTAGGCAGCATGTTAACAATAATCACGCTGATACGACTCTGACAACACATTCTGCAATAATTGTGGCTCCCGTGTGAGCTGCTGTGATGCTGGACCATAAACACACACACACACTCACACCACACACTGTTAGCATGAGCGATTGAGTCGCTGCACATGTTACACAGACATATGTGTCCAATTATCAGCATAATTACATTAACATAACAACATTCATGAGCGTCATCGCATTTTAATGCTGCCTTCATGCGCTATAGGAAACCTCCTACTTCTGAAGTTATAAAGCGTTTGTCCTGTTCAACTGCTCTGTTTGCAAAAGAACAGAAATCATGGTGGACAGACTGTTCTTTCTTGGGGAAATTGTATTGAAGCCAAAAGGTATAGATTAGTAGATATAAGATATAACCTAAACCTAACCCTATAAGGTAACATGAAGACACATTTTGAAGGGTCAGCAAACTTTGAAAAATAACTTTCTTTCTTTCTTTCTTTCTTTCTTTCTTTCTTTCTTTCTTTCTTTTCTTTCTATTTGAAAAATAACTTACTTTCTTTCTTTCTTTCTTTCTTTCTTTCTTGTTTTCTTTGTTGTTCTGACAATTCATTTATTTCTAATTTTATTAATTATTTGTTTATATTAGTTTTTATATATTTATTCATCCATTCATTTAGTCATTTTATTATTTTTATTTGTATTCTTTTTTTCTCTTTGTGTTTTAAATTCTGGATGGTTTGTCAGTTTTTGTACCAACAATTCATTTGTTATTCTAATTTTTATTACGTTATTTATTTTTTCAATTATTTATTTATTCATTCATTCATTCATTCATTCATTCATTTAGATTTTTTATTCATTGTTTTTCTCTTTGTATTTTAAATTTTAGGGTTAGTTATTTAATATTTTATTTATTTGTTTTTTTTTTTTTTTTTTTTTTTTGTTTTTCTCTCTGTATATTAAATTTTAATTTATTTGTAATTTTTTTTTATTTTTTTTTATTAATTTATCAACCTTTTTTACATTTTAAATAGTTTGTGAGTTTTTCCTAGGTTTAGTAAAAGCGTAATCAGGAACAAGTGCTGCAGATGAGCTCTGAGAGAGAAGCTCAATACTCTTCTGTTCTGTCATGTCTCTGTTAAACAATAAATAAATCTCCTGTGCATCTTCTGCATTCAAACGTAAGTGCACAGCATTTCAATGCATTTAACTCTTTCTCTCTCTCTCTCTCTCTCTCTCTCTCTCTCTCTCTCTGTTGTGGTTCTCCCTCAGGTCCTCTGCGAGTGGTCGTCCCCACCGAGTCTGTCTCGGCTCATCTGGGTGACATGGCTCTGCTGCGCTGCGAGGTTACTGGTGAGCCCATGCCCATGGTGCGCTGGCAGAAGAACAGGGAGGACCTGCCTTTGACCTTTGACCCCGACAGCAGGGTGGTCATCCTGCCCTCCAGATCTCTGCAGGTCAGCAGGGTCCAGCCGCCAGACTCGGCCACATACCGCTGTCTGACGGAGAACCCCAGCAGCTCCCGCACTGGCACAGACGCTGACCTGCGCGTCATACCGGGTGAGTGACCCGCTGACCTCCACCAACTAGTGACCCACCTGACCTCCACTAACTAGTGACCCGCCTGACTTCCACTAACTAGTGACCCACCTGACCTCCACTAACTAGTGACCCGCCTGACTTCCACTAACTAGTGACCCACTGACCTCCACCAACTAGTGACCCCTTCTGACCTCTATTAACTAGTGACCCACCTGACCTCACTAAACTAGTGACCCACTGACCTCCACTAACTAGTGACCTGCCTGACCTCCACTAACAAGTGACCCCACTAACTAGTGACCCGGCTGACCTCCACTAACTAGTGACCCACTGACCTCCACTAACAAGTGACCCCACTAACGAGTGACCCGCTGACCTCCACCAACTAGTGACCCACCTGACCTCCACTAACTAGTGACCCGCCTGACTTCCACTAGCTAGTGACCTGCTGACCTCCACTAACTTGTGACCCGCAGACCTCCACTAACTAGTGACCCGCCTGACTTCCACTAGCTAGTGACCCGCAGACCTCCACTAACTAATGACCCGCCTGACTTTCACTAACTAGTCAACCGCTGACCTCCACTAACTTCTGCTTCTGACTCACTCACCAGGAAGAGTCAGGCCACCTTCATTCATACAGCGCTTCACTGAATACGGATGCATTCAAAACAGATTCACAGAGATAAACAGGAAGATGGCAGTTTTAATGTTGCAAAATTCATCAAATATGAAACAAACTCAGATTCTACAGAAGACAATAGAGTCATAATTCAGATCAATTCAGTTCAATGCTGCATCAGTTATAAAACAACATCAAATGAGTCATTTTATTTGAAAAGTAACACTCTGATATTTGGTCTGAAATTCAAAAACACTATACATGAAACAATCACGATTAATGTGTATTTTGTTCTTTTTACTCAGTTCTAATTGATGAACTTTGAAACATGGATATTTTTTTAACATAACTGAATTGAATCTGAATCTAACTGAATTGGTCCGAATAATGACTCTGTTGTGTTGTTATGCTTTTTCTCTTTTTCAGCTTTATTAGTCTGTAATGTTGCTGTTTGAGCATAAAAAAGATCTGCAAAGTTTCAAAACTCAAAGTCCAATTCAAAAGGAGATATTTTATTTAACAGAAATCACTTTTCAAAAACTACAGCGAACAACTCGTTTGGACTATAACGCATATTTTCCGGGATTTGTGATATCACAAAGATCGACGAATGGGACGAGACCTGTTTGTGCTGCACTAGAGAAGGCATCGAGTGTTATATCACTATGTCAAAGACACGCTAGTGTTCCCAAGGCAGATGAGCTTATAGCGGTTACAATCATCCAAGTTTAAATCACGCTCAAACTGATTTGATTTTGAGGCAATATTTATACTGAAGCTCACAGCAGGTGGCTATGGTAAGAGGCAGGACATTTCCCGACCAGGCGCCGAGTGCTGCCAACCACAACACACACTGGCCCAGCTGACCAATCACAGCACACACTGGCCCAGCTAACCAATTGCAGCACACACTGGCCCAGCTGACCAATCGCAGCACACACTGGCCAAGCTGACCAATCACAACACACACTGGCCCAGCTGACCAATCACAACACACACTGGCCCAGCTAACCAACCGCAGCACACACTGGCCCAGCTGACCAATCACAACACACACTGGCCCAGCTGACCAATCACAGCACACACTGGCCCAGCTAACCAATCACAGCACACACTGGCCCAGCTAACCAACCGCAGCACACACTGGCCCAGCTAACCAACACACTGGCCCAGCTAACCAATCGAAACACACACTGGCCCAGCTAACCAATCACAACACACACTGGCCCAGCTAACCAACCGCAGCACACACTGGCCCAGCTGACCAATCGCAGCACACACTGGACCAGCTGACCAATCGCAGCACACACTGGCCAAGCTAACCAATCACAGCCCACACTGGACCAGCTAACCAACCGCAGCACACACTGGCCCAGCTAACCAATCGCAACACACACTGGCCCAGCTGACCAATCACAACACACACTGGCCCAGCTGACCAATCACTGCACACACTGGCCCAGCTAACCAATCACACCACACACTGGCCCAGCTAACCAATCACACTACACACTGGCCCAGCTAACCAATCACAGCACACACTGGCCCAGCAAACCAATCACAGCACACACTGGCCCAGCTAACCAATCACAACACACACACTGTGGCAGATAACCAATCACAAAACACACACTGTCCCAGCTAACCAATCACAGCACACAATGGCCCAGCTAACCAATCACGGCACACACTGGACCAGCTCACCAATCACAACACACACTGGCCCAGCTAACCAATCACAGCACACACTGGCCCAGCTAACCAATCACAACACACACTGGCCCAGCTAACCAATCACAACACACTGGCCCAGCTAACCAATCACAACACACACTGGCCCCTGCTAACCAATCACAACACATACTGGCCCAGCTAACCAATCACAACACACACTGGCCCAGATAACCAATCACAGCACACACTGGCCCAGCTAACCAATCACAACACACACTGGCCCAGCTGACCAATCACAGCACACACTGGCCCAGCTAACCAACCGCAGCACACACTGGCCCAGCTAACCAACCACAGCAAACACTGGCCCAGCTAACCAACCACAGCACACACTGGCCCAGCTAACTAACCACAGCACACACTGGCCCAGCTAACCAACCACAGCAAACACTGGCCCAGCTGACCAATCACAACACACACTGCCCCAGCTAACCAATCACAGCACACACTGGCCCAGCTAACCAATCACAGTGCATTTAGTATTTCAGAAGGCAGGCCTTCATTTGATGCAGGAACTATTCCAGCCGTTCATGCCAGACTGGGGAGAGAGGTGTTGTAATAATGTAAAATACATGGAAAAAATATGTTTTTCGAACAACCTAGTATGAGAGCCTGTTCTAGTACACCCCCAAAACAAAATCAAGACCTTGTAAAAGAGCATAATAGGACCCTTTTAAAGATTAGTTTCATAATTGATGAATTTTTCAATTTTAACAGTTATTTTACTGTTTATTTCTGTGAAGCTGCTTTGAACCAATCTGTATTTGTATAAAGCCCTGTAGAAATAAAGGTGAATTATAAAATTTTCAAAATCACCTGTAAAGCAGCTCTTTAAAAGACCACAGTCATTATTCAGATCAATTCAGTTTAATGTTGCATTAATTATGAAACAACATCAAATGAGTAATTTTATGTGAAAAGTAACACTCACGATATATTTACTTTTGCCAAAAATTCAAAAACACATTATACATGAAACAATCATGATTAATGTG
Organism: Cyprinus carpio; assembly: GCF_018340385.1. Lineage (NCBI taxonomy): Eukaryota > Metazoa > Chordata > Actinopteri > Cypriniformes > Cyprinidae > Cyprinus > Cyprinus carpio. The sequence goes on along the minus strand of NC_056601.1, from coordinate 36,361,193 downwards.
TATTTGCGTTAATTTCTTCAGTTCATAATTGATGAACTTTGAAACATTGATATTGTTTTTGAACTTAACTGAACTGAATCTGAATCAAACTGAATTGATCTGAATAATAACTAAGTTGTGTTGTTGAAGCTTAAAGTTTCATAATTGATGAATTTTACAACTTTTTACAAATTTTCCTGTTTATTACTCCAAAGTTGCTTTGAAACAAACTGTATTGTATAAAGCGCTGTAGAAATAATGTATTGTATTTGTAATTGTAATAATTATGAATTTATTTAAAATTGAATCTGTAAATCAGCTCTACTGAAGACCATAGTCATTATTTAGATCAATGCTGATTCATTTCAGTTCAAAAACAGTGTCATTGTTGCAAAGTTAGTCAATTATGAAACAATTTCAAGTCATTCTATATATGAAACACTCACTATATATTTACTTTGGCCATTAATAAATGTCAATTATGAAATAATTTTAAGTAATTATTAAATCATATGAAATGGTATGATTTATTTACGAATTAACTGTTTTAATGTGTGTAATCCACAAGTGTGTACCCAGAAGTGAGCTAAACCTTCAAATCTCAGAATAACCTCCTTCTTATTTGTAAAAAAAATATATATTTACAAATGTAAGTCTGTGTCAGTGGTTTTTTTTTCTTTTTTTTTAGTGTCTCTGTATGTATTTGTGTTTTTTGTCACTGATTGTACTTGTTTTTTTTTCTGTGATTATTGCTTGTTTTCCAGCAGCAGGTATCGGAGCTCAAATATCAGTCTGTCATTTTCCGTGAGGATTCTGAATGATTTCTGCAGCTCTGACATTTCTGTTGATCGATGCACGAGAATCAATGACTCGTTAGTCGCGTTTGAGTTCAGAAACCTCAGCGTCCTGCTAATGACTCGAGAACTTCACTCGAATCATCATCAGCATCTCGTTTAAACTCTAAACTAACACTCGCATGAAACAAGCTCACAATTCAAAATCAGGAGAAATGCCAAGAAATTGACATTTTAGGAATAGTTCTGCCAGGTCATCTGAGATCAGGATGAGTTTGTTTCTTCATCAGGTTTGTAGAAATGTAGCATTGCATCAGTGTCTCATCAATGGATGCTCTGCAGTGAATGGGTGCCGTCAGAATGAGTCCAAACAGCTGATAAAAACATCACAATAATCCACAAGTAATCCACACCACTCCAGTCCATCAGTGAACATCTGGAGAAGACAAAAGATGAAACAAATCCATCAAGACGTTTTTAACTCAAATATGAGTCCATAATCCATAATAACACTTCCTCCAGTGAAAAAGTGTTCTGGTTCACTGGAGTGCTCAATGCAGCATTTCTCCAAATCTGTTCCCCAAACACAAACAACTATTCCCTTTTAGGGTTTTTGGGCTGGAAACATGTGAATGTAAACACAGGCTGTATTTGTGTTCATATCTCAGTGTTGCTGTTCAGAAGCTAGGTTTCTCTGTCGTGAGGAACAGAAACCCTGCTGTGCTCTGTTGACATTTATAGCATCTAGATGAACAACAACACGTTCAGTTTAATAAGTCATTTGAAGAAAACTCCATCTCAAGTTTTGGCTTCTATTTATTTAAGGAATATTAATGAATGATGGCTTGTCAGAGTTTTGCTCCAAGACCAGCAAAGATTGATGATTGAGAGATCACGGTTTAATCTGATACTCTGAAGTCTGGATGTGTGAGTCTAGACTTGAGTTCCTGAGATCTGAACGTTCCTCCTGCGTTTATTACTCATCTCAGTCGCTCTCAGACAGCAGGTGCAGGGCTAGAGAATCGAGAGGAATCCCCTCCGGACAGAGCTGACTGGGTTGTTTTCTGTCCACGTGATGCTGGATCTTTGGCTCAGGGCCGTTAGGAAGCGTCTCTGGAGGGAGAGATGGCTAAAGAAGAGCATTCTGGGAGGAAACGCCGCTGTAGGCTTCAGGACATGAACACTGCACCGTTTGAGCTGAACATTCAGAGGTCAAAGACATGCAACTAGACGAGCACCCGCTGTGTGTGTGCGTGTGTGTGTGTGTGTGATTATGCATGCACACAAACACACACACACACACATGCCTCAGGAGACACTTGCTGACCTGTATGTGTGTATGGTGCTGATGGCGGGAATAAACAATCAGATGCATGTGTATAATCTAGTGTGTGTGTGTGTGTGTGTGTGTGAGCAGAGCCCGGAGTAGAGCGAGCGCTGACGTTCCTCCAGAGGCCTCAGAAGGTCACGGCTCTTCAGGGCAGAGATGCGGTTCTAGAATGTTCTGCCTCCGGCTTTCCCAACCCATCCTTCTACTGGATGAGAGGAGACGAGCTGATCCAGAGCAGGTGAGGAGAAACACATCACTGACACACCAGATCAGCACAAACATCATCATAAACTGCTGCTGAATTACATTATATCTACACTGCTGCTTAACAGTTTGGGGTCAGTAAGACTATTTTTAATGTTTTAAGAATCAGATCAGAGTTCTGCTCAGCAAAGACTGCATTTATTTGATGAAAAATACATTGAAAACAGTGAAATATTATTATATTTTAAAATAACTGTTTTCTATGTGAATATGTTGTAAAATGTAATTTATTTATGTGGTCAAAGCTGATTTTTACAGTCTCCAGTCTAACCATTACTAGTCTTTACTGTCACTTTTGGTCATTTAAATTTAATAATTTAATGAATAAAAGTATAATTTTCTTTTGGCCATTTTCTGGAACTTAAAGAAAGTATACCAGAAATTAAATGTGCATATATAAAATTTCCATATATACAAATATATTGTCAAATAATGATTTAAAAACATATATGAAACCTATAAGAATTCCAAACTGTTTTATATGTTAACACATATTTATCTAGCCCATGTAAATATGTATGTGTATACATGTGTAACACATTTTTGGACATAAATGTCATGTACATGTATATCCATCTTAATACATGCTGATATGATATAGTAATTGTAAAAGATTTTTTAAAAATATATTACAAAACCGTGTAAACATTCAGATTGTTTGTATATATGTTGTTTTAATAAACATGCATACATTATTCTAATATATATTGTTGACATATGGTTGCTACATATAATACAAACATTATTAGCATATGAACAAATTTCTCTGTTGAAAGAGAATGCACAGTATAAATGGCAATATCACTCTTGATTTGGGGAGATATATGTCATATGTTACATTTCCGTATGGACCTTTTAAATAATACTGTAGTGTATTTGATCACTAAACTCTAACATCAGCTGATCTGTATGTTAATAATCTTCTGTTATCGTCAGACGAGAGCAGCAACTCTGTTTTCTCTTCATCTCTGCTGCGTCTGTCGAGTCTGATGGTGTTTCTGTGTCTGATTCTCCGTCAGATCAAAGAAATACTCTCTCCTGAGCGCCAGCAACCTTCTGATCAGCAGCGTCACAGACGACGACTCGGGAACATACACCTGCGTCGCTCAAAACAAACAGCAGAACATCTCAGCGTCCTGCGAGCTCTCCGTGCTCGGTGAGTTTACTCCTGTTTAATAACCCTCAGATCCACAGAAAACACACCCTCACTGCTGTAAAACAGACAAATGTGATCATTCTGTCTGCATTTACTCACCTGCATACTATATTAACAAAATTAGTAACACTTGAACTAAAATTAAAATGAATGTGGAAAATATTAAAATATTAAAACAAAACTAATTCAAACTATTATCATTAGAATAGTATATTAATGATTGTAAAATAACAACAAAAAAAATGTAAAAATATATATATATTAGGGCTGTCAAATGATTAATCACGATTAATCACATCCAAAATAAAAGTTTTGTTTACATAATATATGTATGTGTACAGGGTATATTTATTATGTATATATAAATACACACACATAAATTATATATTTAGAAAATATTTACATGTATATACATTTATATAGTTATATTCTTATATTTTTATAATATATAAATATATTTAATATATAAACATAACATATTCTTCTTAAATATATACATGCATGTGTATTTATATATACATAATAAATATACACAGTATACATACATATATTACGTAAACAAAACTTTTATTTTGGATGTGATTAATCGTGATTAATCATTTGACAGCCCTAATTTGTATATTTTTGTTTGTTATATTTTATCATATAAAAAATTTAAAGATTTTATAAAAAAAGTATCTAGTTCTTTCATGGAACTCTAGATGGCGCAGGCTGATGGATTCTTAATGTAAATGATGATATTCACAGCGTTAAATGACTTGGCACAAGCTGATTGGCTCATGTTGGAAAAGCAGCCAATGAGCTTGCTGCTTTACATTTAAAGGAACACTCCACTATTTTTGAAAATAGGCTCATTTTCTGTGCCATGGGTGCAGCTGGCACAATGATATTATGCAGCGCCTGAAATTTGACGGCTGAAACTGTGCAACTACACAAACTAGCTGAGGACTGTTTTCAGGCGCTGCGTAATATCAAATCGCAACTTTTCATTTTCCGTCAGTCTTAGTACATGATGTAACTACAGAAGAGTCAAGTTTTAAATAGGAAAAATATTGAAACTCTTTGTTGATTTTTTTTGAGCGAGATGCTAACGGTCTAATCAGATTCAATTATCTATGCTAAGCTTAGCTAAAAGTCCTACCGCCAGACCCGGAGATCGTCTGAATGGATTCGAAAACGGTAAAACTCAATTGTTTAACTCTAGGGGAGTTGAAAAATTTGCCTATTTTCAAAAATAGTGGAGTATTCCTTTAAATGGCTGGTTTGTATCCACTTGAGCATTTTGCAGCATGCTTTGAAAGTTCCTCTGAAACCCTCCCCCTTCCCCAGCTCCACCTGTACAGATCTGCTTCGGCTTATTATATATGCTATTTGTGCAGCAGCCGTATGTCTTAAATACTCACAGAATTGTATTGCAGCAACAGCAATAATCTACAAATTCTTTCTTTATTTCTAATATTTTTGTTTTGGTTGTTTGTTTGCAGAGATAATAGTTACATTTTTGTACACAATTAATTTAAATGCTGTTGTGATGTTTTTTTCTTTTGAGTTTGCCATGAATATACCCTTTGATGCTGATATTGTGTTGTGCTTACGTTTATCTTTGTTTATTTACCAGACACTTTTATCCAAAGTGACTCGCAAGTGAGGAATACAGCAAGTGATTCATCATAAAGAGGCAAATAAACACGAGAAGTGCTCATAATACAGAGTTTCAGACATCGTTCAGAATAATACTAAGCTTAAATAAATATATGAGGAATAAATGAATGAATTTATCCAGTCAGTTTTGACGTGCAGCAACTGTATATTCCTCCATCAGTGACTGGGTGAGCAGCTGCAAACAGCACTTTGAGTCTCTTTAGCTCCAGTCTGTGTGGATGAACACGCTAATATTCATGTGTTGTACTGAATGCAGGAGTTTTTAGTTTGTGATAGAATTATAGAGATTTCCAAGAAACTTCTGGTGAACCTTTGGTGAGAAACTCGCTCGTTTGTTGATCTGATTCTCATTTCCATGAGTTTCATCTTCCTTTGTGAGATTCTCTGTTTGATCATTAGCTCTTTGAAATTAAGTTTTGTTCTTGTTTTTATTTTGCCCTCCATGTAAATCCTCTCTGTTCATAATCAGCTCTTTTTACGTCAGATTTTCACAGCTTTTTGTGCTTTTGTAGATGTTTAGTTCATCAAAGCAGAGGTTCAGATTCTGTGTTCTGATTGGACGCTGGTAAACACCTGTGATTCATTATTCAACTGTTAGTTCTTTTCCTCAGACCTGATTGCCTGTTTGTAGATCAGCTCAGGTTTCAGTGTTTGTGTTCAGTTTCTGATTGATTGATTGATTGATTGATTGATTGATTGATTGATTGATTGATTGAGTGAGTGATTGATTGACATACAAACATCCAGTTTTGTGAATTGCAGCCTGACTTTTCAGTTGCAATTTCAGTAGCAATTTTAGTGCTTCAACTTTTTTTTCAATATAATTTTGTTCATGGTTTTCATTTTATTAGGCAAATATTTTAGAATTAAATCACCTTTTCCTATTTCAAAAAACAAAAAAAAAAGCATAATAATTACCAGTAAATTTATCCGTTTACATTTTTTATAATAATAAAAAGATCATGTTGTGATTATATATATATATATATATATATATATATATATATATATATATATATATATATATATATATATATATATATATATATATATATTATATATATATATTATTTATTTATTATTTATTAGTTTTGTGAATTGCAGCCTGACTTTTCAGTTGCAATTTACTGTATTTATTTATTTATTTTTTTTTTTGTTTTGTCTGTGATTCAGTATGCTGTATTTTATTTGTGCAGTGCATGGAGGCCTTCAGCTTTGACTGATGCACAGTGTTAGTAAACCTCTCCAGCTTGTGTGTTAGTTACCAGTGTTTTAACCCCCTAACCAGACCAACTAAACCCCATCAGCACTGTTTCTTTCACCTCTCTCTCATGCGGTGGATTTGACTCTTCTCAGGTATTCATGTTGTACAGAGTTTCTGGCATTTAATCCAATTAAAGAGCCACTGCAGGATATTAGACATCAAGTGACAGCTGTATTATTATTATTATTCTGGCCTGTAAATCAAATAAAGCAAGCGTGTGAGAGGAGCACGCCAGTGCTCTGGAGACTCCTTCAGCGGAGATAAAGATGAATGTGGAGGAGAGCAGCTCAGATGATCTGCTTTTAGACACACACAGTTTTTCTGTATGCATGTCTGTATGTATTTGATCAGGAAGCTACTGATCAGTTAAACAACTGTATGACGCCATTTGTAAATCTCTAAATGTAGTCTTGTCACTTTTTCTATGCCTTGATGTGTTAATATGTCATCAGAAAAACACATATATCATCAGAAAAAATAGCATATATAAAAAAGACAACACACAGTTTATATATCTATATATATATATATATATATAAAAGCAAAACATATACAACATTCCATGCATTGATTTAAACAGTGAACAGTTCCCAATTCAAGGCTTACAGTTTCCTCGTAGCAGGAGGTCTGGACTGGAGTATGGTCTCAACAACCTTATTTGAGAGATTGGATGCTAAGAACTGTGCCCCCTCAGGGGCCACACCCACAGCTTCCATAACTCCGGGCAGGGGTAAAGTATGGAGACCTCCGCCTGAGAGAGAAGGTCCCTCCTGATCAGAATCTCTAATAGGGAGCCGTCGAGGAGGGATACAAGATCCGAGAACCATACTTGGGCCAGCCAGAATGGGGATACTAGCAGAAGACGGACCCAGTCCCAGCATACTCTCTCCAGAACTCCCGGGAGAAGAGCGATCAGGGGAAATGCATACAGACGAAGCCTCGGCCATGTCTGTAGCATAGTATCCAACCCAAGCAGAACTGGATGTGTGAGGGAGAACCAGAGCAGACAGTGTGTTGTTTCCTGCAATGCAAATAGATCCAATTCCACCTGGCCGAACTCCCTCCAGAGGAGCTCCACCACCTATGGGTGGAGTCTCCATTCCCTGCGCCTCAGCCCCTGTCTCAACAGGATGTCTGCTCCCTGATCGAGGTGCCCAGGGATGTAGACTGCTCTGAATGAGAGGAGCTTTCCCTGAGCCCACAGGAGGATCTGGTGCACCAGCCACCACTGCAAGGGTCTCATGTATAGCGGGCCAAAAGATATCATGTTGGACGCAGCTGCCATCAGACCCAACAGTCTCTGAAACTCTTTGATAGTGAGTGACTGGCTTTCTCTAACTCCCCTCACGGCTGTAAGAATCGCTTCGATATAAGCAGCAGACAGCTGTGCCTGCATCGTTGTTGAATCCCACACCATGCCAAGATAAGTGGTTCTCTGTAGTGGAGAAAGCACATTTTTCTTGGCGTTTAGCCGTAACCCCATCTCTATCATATGGATGAGGATGACATCTCGATTCCGAGCCGCAATCTGCCCTGACTGAGCAAGGATCAACCAATCATTGTTGTACTTCAGTATGCGGGTGCCCTGGAGTTGTAACAGAGCCAGTGCAGCATCCACAACCTTGGTGAAAGTGCAGGGTGAGAGTGACAGGCCGAACAGGAGAACCCGATACTGGTATGCTTCGCCCCCGAAAGCAGACCTCAGGAACTTCCTGTGTTGAGGAACGATGGATAAATGGAAGTATGTGTCCTTGAGATCTATCGTGACAAGCCAGTCCTTGGACCTGATCTGAGACACAATTTGTTTGATAGTGAGCATGTTGAATCAAAATCTTTTGATAGCGCAGTTCAAAAGACGCAGATCTATGATTGGACACAACCCCCATCCTTTTTCGGAACGATGAAGTAATGGCTATAGAACCCTGAGGAACACGTTATATGGCTTCCTTCCTCAAGAGTGTCATCTACTTGTTCAAATACTAGAGCTTCAGTGCCCTGAAGTGGATGACCGAAAGGGAATGACCGAACAGACTGCTCTAGCGCCCTCACTTGAGGGGACAAGCTTTCCCATGCCGTACCATTGCCTGGCAGAAATTCGCTTGCCGGAGCTTACAGAGCCTTGAAGCACCTGGGGTGGCAGGGGTATCAGTGAAGCCCCCTGAGGGCACTGAGGAGGTTTGAGCACTGTATACTGTGTTGTGTACCTCTCCTCCCCAGGGTGGGCTGCCCTCAGGGCCCTGATGGTGTGATTGTTAGGACTGCTTGGCTGAGTTACGGTCTGTAGATCCGCTTTCTGCTGCGAGGATACCATATGAGAACGCAGCCCCGCCCTGCCCCGCCCCGCCCCGCCCCTGTTCTTTCAGTGAGGGAGTACGGGTTGCGATGCTCTGCTTCAGGGTCTGGCGATATGAGGAGCTGGATGGGAGCTGCTAAGCAGTCCCAAAGACCTGGGAACGGCGAGGGAGGAAGCTCTGGAATACCGCCGCCTGCTTCTTTGCCTCCTGAAACCTCTCGATGACAGTATCGACTGTGCCGCCGAAGAGGCCAGATGCCGATAGAGGGGCATCCAGCAGAAAGAATCTGTCCTTATCTTGTAGTTCGGATAGATTCAACCACAAATGTCGCTCCGTGGCCACCAATGCTGCCACTGAATGAGCGATGGCTTTGGCCGTTTCCTTGGTGCGCGAATATGGATACGAATACAGTTTCTCCCATGATCTCGACACCTCAGCATGGAGTTTATGGGAATATGGTTTGTCCCGTGGTATATGTTGTTAGGTGGTTTTTATTGGGTGATCATTCGGTTTTGCTTTTGTTATGAGCGTTCTGTTTCTTGGCTGGCCAAGTGCTCCTTCCAGCGTCTTTGCAGACCACAGGCGGTTAGAACAAAGTGTACACTCTAAAAACTGCTGGGTTAAAAAAAAAACAATTTGGGTTATTTTGGCATCCCAGCGCTGGGTCAAAAAGGGACGAACCCAGCACTGGGTTGTTTTAACCCAACAAGCTGGGTTATATGTTTGACCCAGCATGCTGGGTTGCTTTTTTATTGTTTAAAATTACTACACTGCTAGGCTAAAATGAATCCAAATCAAGCTAGACATTAAACCTACAAATCTTGTTCATTTTAAAATCACTTTAACACACACAGAATGACTATCAAAAGGTAAATATTTATTTAAAACAAGAGAAAACATTCATGTAAGAAGAAATTCAGAAAAGTATGGCATTATCAGCTACAGAGTTTATATATGAAGCATTTAACATTTGTTGAATATAACTTTTAAGATCAAATCTTAAAATCTTTTTTGGTAAATTTTATGCATCATATAAAAATATTATACAAAAAAATAATATTATTCTGGCATGACAGTAAATAAACCACAACATTAACACTGATATTATAACATTTATCAGAAACATATGTGTGAAAGAATGTGAGCATGTGTATGAATGACAGCGTGTAAACTCTAAAAAAAGCATTAATTTTGTATAATTTTGTTTTTACAAATTATACACTTACAGTTTGTTTGATAGTCCATGAATACAGATCAGGCATCTCTGCCAATTTTCATGATCTCTTTAGCATAATTGATGTAGTCGTGAAGAAGCCCCATCAGCACAGCAAAGACATGTGACATCTTTTACATCATCCAGGGCAGCCTCCTCCTTTAAACCACTGTTGCATTCGTTTGGGGGAAAGGACATTCTCTTCTTTGACCAGCATTCATCCCAGTCACCGACTGTTCTTCATCAGTGGCCTAAAGAGAGAAAAATATTTGAAAAAAACCCAACAGCATTTAATTAAAATCTATCCATTTTCAGATAGAGGTGCATTCACATCAGTAAGGATAGGTAAATAGTCCGTTTTATAATTTCAACACTTTGTATGGTTGTTTAATGTCTCTGTGTACCACAGCGCTCTAGAATGCTATTATGGCAGCACTAGTGTAAGGGGATGTAATATTGTTACTTTACTGAAACATTAAAACAGACATGACATTCACATACCTCACAAATTTTCATGTACGAGGAGGGCTGCTCTTTAAAGGGGTAATTCAACATAAAATGAAAATGGTCATAATTTATTCTCTCCCGCGTTGTCCCAAACCCATACAAACTCTGCTAATTTTTGGAACACAAATAAATATATTTAATGTTCCCTTGTGATTCTCTTCTGAACAGACATGTTCACTATGATATCATTTAAGATTTATTAATATATAAATATTGGCATGGATTACTTCTACAATAACTTTGTATTTTTTGAAGCTTGAAGAAAATTATGAGAGAAAATTAAAAATATCTTCATTTGTGTTGTAAATATTGGAATGACATGAGTGTAAGTAAATTATTTTTTTGTGTGAACTATTTCTTTAAGGAAGACCCAGAATGATGACTCTCCAAATCAGACAACTCCAAAGTTGGTTTGAGTTCTGCAGTGAAAAACACGGATATCAATGGTTTAAATAAAATATTAACACGTAATCATACTGTTGTTGCATCAAAATGACAACAGAAACATTTATTTTCTAAAAACAACTCAAATCAGTCTCAAAAGAATTATGCTCTCCTGTCTCTGGCTTTCAACATCTACAAAAACATATTTTTTATTTTTTTTTACTCAGGAAAAAAAAAAAAGGATAACTCACATCAGTCTCAAAAGAATTATGCTCTCCTGTCTGGTGGCCCTCTTTTCTAAAGAAGCTGAGAAAATCGCCTCCTCACACAAGCAGGGTTCTGTGTGGTTAACTCCCGGCGCGAGCACAATGAAGACACAAGCTCAACAAGTCTGAAATATAACATGCAAAACATTACTTTTAACAATTATCACTTCATCAGCCTCAAAATAATTAGGCTAGTCTTTTTTACGTAACGCAGTTTCCTTTAGGAAACTACATTCAATTTAACCACGAAAAAGAAGATAACGAATTAACATGTAAATAATTTAATAACCCTCTCTTAACGCCTCAAAAAATGTAAATATTGTAAAATCTTATGTAAATATGACATAAGACACTCACTGACGTTATATTAAAAGCACCTCTTCCATTCAGTAAAAGAGGGAGTTAAAACTATTTCTGAGGGCATTTTTCAA
>NC_056601.1:36292149-36339649 GCF_018340385.1 Cyprinus carpio | reverse complement strand
ATCGATACATCATTTTCCTGCTGAAATGAGCCTTTGATTCTCTGAGAGGAAAATCAGCTGGACTGGAGTCTGTGCTTTGACTTTAATCATGACGTGCGTCCATCTGCACCGTCTCAGCTCGTTTAACGCTTTAATGATGTGTGTGGATCTGTGTCGGTCTCTCTCAGGTTAAGCTGCTCCACTGCGGCTGCAGATTTGACCGGATTATGTTGATTTATTGGCTGAGTTTGATTTATGTGAAGCAGGAGTTCAGATCCTCTGTGTGCTGCTGATATGTTCATATTCCACACTGCTGTGTCAGTCTCCTCACACGAGCTCTCATAGAAACACTACAGTCAGCTGTCTGTCCTCACTGCATGGACCCTCAGAAGTAGGGTTGGGAATCGTTAGAAATTTTCCAGTTCCGGTTCCGATTCCGGTTCCGGATCCATTAAAATCATTAAACAACTATTAAAAATACAGTGGTAAGGAAAAAAACACAATACTGAATTACTCAATGCTCAATACTGTTACTTACTGTTAATTACTTACTGTCAACTTAATTTAAAGGTTGGCAATGTCAAAATTCAACATATATTACAGTATACAAATTTTCAGGTTCCGATTCCGGTTCCATTTAAATGAACTATTATTATGTTTTTTAGTATTTTACCTTCATTGAATGTAGTGTTGCTGGGAGGTAGTAATGTTGAGTAATGCTAGTCCATCAATCAGCATGTGCTTCAAAGTTGATGTTTTTTACACTATCAATAACATTCTGCTTTTCAAGCAGGAATAAGGTTGGCCAAATAGTCCCTTGAGGGCTAAGACACTTGTTCATTTCCCTAAATTAATGAAATATATTTATACTTATAACAATGTATACACACACTCCATAAAGCCCCTATTTTACAAATAATAATGCAGTCAGGAGATGCTGTGATGCAATGAGTGTTTTAAACATTTAAAATGCATGAAAATAAATATTTTCTATCACTTTGTTTATCACTCTTGAAATGACCTGCACACTAAATAATCTAACCCTCATACTTACATAACAATAGTTGAAGTCAGTATGTATATTAATGACAATATGGGAAAAATATAATGTAATTTAGTGGCGGCAGTTGCTGCACGCGGCCAGTACATGTACAGTCAGACAAAACCACATGCACAGTTATCAAAGGCGCGAGTGCGCGTCGTGAGAAACATGTGTTCGGCAGTTAAAGACACGATGTGGCGCGCGTGTCTGTGGAATGCGCATCATTGGAATCAATGTGCTCAGTAATTAAAGAGGCAGGGCGGCGTTTCTGTTATTTGGTTTGTGACATCCTTTACGGTAAACGCCAAATCGTCAGAACAGCAGCGCAAGGCTGCTCACGTGTCGCATCAGAACCGTTTTCGGAACCGAAACTTAGAAATTGCTCACAGTTCCGGTTCTTTTCAAAAAAGAACGGTTCCCAACCCTACTCAGAAGTGAGCAATCTGAAGGTACAAAGGTATCTTACAAATTAGAAATGCAAAAAAGTTTTATTTTATTTTATTATTTTTAATAATCTAATCTAATCTATTTTAATAAATTAATCTAATCTAATAATCTTATTTTGTTTTTGTTTTGTTTTGAATTTAATTTATGTAAATTACAAATGAGGAATACAAAAAGTTTTTATTTTATTATACTACAATTTTTTTATATTATTTTATTTTATTTTGTTTTGTTTTGTTTTATCTTATTTCATGTTATTTCCTTTATTTTATTTTCTTTTATTGTTTACAAAATGCTTTTATCTTAAGCAATTTACAAATGCAGAAGAAATCAAAATGTTATTTTATTTTATTATTTAAAAGATCCTTTTATAAAAAGTGACTTATAAATGACGAATACAGCAGTTAATATATATTATATTTCATGCACATTTACATTTCTTCATTTAACAGACAAATGAGGAAAACAACAAAGCATCAGACATTCAAAGAAAGACTTTGAGTTTGATGATGACACTAATGCAGATGCGTGTGATGATCCTGTGATGTTTATGGTGTTTTTCTCTCTCCGTTCTCAGTGCCTCCGCAGTTCCTCAGCTATCCGTCCAACACGTACGCGTATGAAAGCACGGACATCGAGATGGAGTGTGCTGTAACGGGAAACCCGCAGCCCACCGTCCGCTGGGTGAAGAACGGAGAGGCCGTCATTCCCAGAGGGTGATTCTGTAATTCCCTGAGAAATATAGCTAGTGTTTCAGAATCAGCAGGAAGTTTGTTTGGTTCAGATTTACATTTACATTCACATTTAGTCATTTAGCAGATGCTTTTATCCGAATGAGAACAATGGAAGCAAACAAAATCAACAAAAGAGCAATGATATGCAAGAGCTATGACAAGCTTCGGTCAGCTTAACGCAGTACATCTCATTCATTCCTATTTATTTATTTGTTTGTTTGTTTGTTCCTTTCTTATTCATTCACTGGTTCGCATGCATTTATTTATTCATTTATTTTCAATAATTCAGTCATCATCATCATCATCATCTGTTTTTTTATTAATTTATTGATTTTTAATATATTTATTCAGTCATAAACATATTTATTTTATTTGTATTAATTTATTTAGCTTTTATTTGTTTGTTTGTCTATTTATTTGTTTATTCATGTGTTCATCAACATTCAATCATTTACTCACTCATTTTTATCAATTAATTTATTTATTTTTATTTACTCTCTCTCTGTAATGTGCTAATATATCATAAGTGCATGAGCCCATTTAAGCTCACATGTGAGAAGGTCCTGAAGTCTGATGAGTGTCCCATGTGGTCTGCAGGAGGGCGGTCATCTCCAGATTCTGGGTCTGGTTCGCTCAGATGAGGGTTTCTATCAGTGTATCGCAGAGAACGAGGCAGGAAACAATCAGGCGATGGCTCAACTCATCCTGCTGCAGCCCGGTAAGAACCAACACACTCATATGCTGATCTGAGACCTGTGAGCATCATTCATCTGCACGCATGCACACGCAGTGTGTGTGGGAGAGAAAGAGAGAGAGAAAGCATTTGTTTCAGAGGACATGCTTTTGTGAGGTTTAGTCTTGATATCCAGATCTGTGTGATCTCTGAGAGATTTCCCAGAATGCTGTGCTGTGCGTGTAGAGCACTGATCCAGGGCTTTATATGAAGAGACAGTGATGTAGAGATAATGTTCTCCTGGTGTTCAAATAACTGTGATGTTCTGTCTGAATACATTCATACAGAACGACTGCTTTCTGCTTATATACACTGATGCATTAGGAAGCTCCGCCTCCAGTCTAATGTTTCTGCCAAAATACCACAGTTACCACCAGGGTTGGGGAAAGTTACTTTTAAAAGTAATGCGTTACAATATTGCATTACTCCTTAAAAAGGTAACTAATTAAGTTACTTAGTTACTTTTTATGAAAGGTAATGCCTTACATTACTTTCGCATTACTTTTTAAATCTGGGTTGGGCTTGCTTGTTTGTTTATAATATAAAAAGTTTTATTTTTGGCTATTTTAAAAGCCCTTTGACACCAAAGGTGAAATGAATACATCTTATGCTGAAGGAAATGATAATTCACATATTTAATTATCGCATGTTTACCTCAAATCTTGGAGGTTTGCATTTCACTGTTTTTGTTGATTTTGAGGACTACTGAATAGATTTTTTTGTGTGTTTTAAAAGAGCTCTCAAAGCGTCTGTGTTCTTTTTTGTTTTTTCTCTAAATGTGGGCACGAGAGCTCTCAGTCAGTACATGGGAAACAAAGTAACTTGTGTTACTTATTTAAAAAAGTAACTCAGTAATTTTCTTGTAAATTAAAAAGTAATGCATTACTTTACTAGTTACTTGTAATGCGCCCAACACTGGTTACTACTGTTTATTACATTTACATTTATTTCTTTATGTCTGTGTGAGTGTGTGTGTGTGTGTGTGTGTGTGTGTGTGTGTGTGTGTGTGTGTGTGTGTGTGTGTGTGTGTGTGTGTGTGTGTGTGTGTGTGTGTGTGTGTGTGTGTCGAATCAGTAACACAAACACACACACACACACACTGAGGTAGTTAAGCGCTGTGTCGCATGCTGATTTCCTGCGGCTATTGTGTTTATGGACCTGTAACGAGGTTTTGTTCATTCACTTTCATCATGTTCATCATGATTTGGGATGATAATCATAGTTTGGTAGCAGATATGTTAGGCTTGTATGTTAGTTACTTCACTTATGTCAGTAGAAATTATAGAAGTTAGGTTGCATTAAATGAATCAAAAGTGGCAGTAAAGACATTTATAATGTTTCAAAATATATATATTTCAAATAAATGCTGTTCTTTTAAACTTTCTATTTCACGGTTTCCACAAAAATATTGGGCAGCACAATTGTTTTCAACATTGATAATAATCAGAAATGTTTCATGAGCAGCAAATCATCATATTTCTGAAAATCATGTGACACTGAAGACTGGAGTAATGATGCTGAAAATACAGCTGCACATCACAGCAATCAATTACAGTTTAACAGATATTCACATAGAAAACAGCTATTTGAAATTGTAACAATATTTCACATTGACTGTATTTTTGATCAAATAAATGCATCTTTGGTGAGCAGATCACCAGAGAAGAGAGACTTCTTTCAGAAACAATACAAAATGTTACCGACCTCAAACTTTTGAACTGTAGTGTTTATTTCTAAATATACTAGAATATATTGCTAACATAGATAATATAGAAGTTTTAAACAATTTAAAATTTCTCTTAGCTGCATATAGTTGTGTGGGATCATCAGTCGCTGTAGTAAGTGAAGTTGAACCTCAAACTTTACTTTGACTGCAAACATCTGCTGTGAAAAACACTGATGTACGCACACAAGTCCCGCATTAGTGTGTGTTTGTGTGAGGTTTGGGATCAGTCTGTCTGCCGCTAATGCAACTTCTGCCAAAAACCATCTGCTGTTGATGAAAGTTTCCCACAGAAATATGAGAAGATTAAAAATACCTGAATCACGATGTCATGTCAATCAAAAAACTATTAGTGGCGGTTTGACACTCAAGCGAGGGTTTTAATTAAGCAGGAATGAGAGTAAAGCTCTGCGGTTCCTGCTGTTTTAATCATGGATCCCTGCGGTAAACATCGCAGACGGCGCCTGCATTCACTGCGCAGAAACAGCAGTTGCCATGGCACGACTGCAGCTCGAGTGGAGCCGTGATTTTTAACAGGGTTTATGAGAGCCTGGTGTTCAGACGTCCCATAATGCCAGTAGAGAGACACTCACAGTCTCATTACTGCTGTCAGCACTTAACAAAAGCACTGTAGAGTTACCCATCACACACTCTATTAAATTCAATAGCTGTCCTGACAGACACACGAAAGCTGCTCTCCAAGGAGCCTGAGTGTAAACTCTATCCATCCCAGATAAATGAGACAAGGATGAGACCAGAGGGGATGATCTGAGATGAAAATGAGACCAGAGAAGATGATCTGAAACAAGGGTGAGACCAGAGGAGACACTGTGAGACAAAGCTGATACAAGAGGAGACTCTGTGAGAC
Organism: Cyprinus carpio; assembly: GCF_018340385.1. Taxonomy (NCBI): domain Eukaryota; kingdom Metazoa; phylum Chordata; class Actinopteri; order Cypriniformes; family Cyprinidae; genus Cyprinus; species Cyprinus carpio. The sequence continues at coordinate 36,334,126 of NC_056601.1, read as the reverse complement.
AAGGATTTGACCAGAGGAGATGCTGTGAGACGAGAATGCGTCCAGAGGCGACACTCTGACACGAGGTTAAGACCAGAGAAGATGCTGTGAGATGAGGATGACACCAGAGGAGACGCTGTGAGATGAGGGTAAGAACAAAGGAGACATTGTGAGACAAGGATGAGATCCTTTGAGACACTGATGAGACCAGAGCAGACAATCTGAGATAAGGATGAGTGCAGAGGAACCACTGTGAGACGAGGATGACACCAGAGAAGATGCTGTGAGATGAGGATGAGACCAGAGGAGACACTGTGAGACAAAGATGAGACCAGAGGAGACGCTGTGAGATGAGGATAACACCAGAAATACACTCTGAGATGAGAATGAGTCTAGAGGACACACTGTGAGAAGAGGATGACACCAGAGGAGACATTCTGAGATTAGGATGAGACCAGAGGAGACACTGTGAGAAGAGGATGACACCAGAGGAGACGCTGTGAGATGAGGATGAGACCAGAGGAGACACTCTGAGATGAGGATGAGTCCAGAGGAGACACTGTTAGACCAGGATGACGCCAGAGGAGACATTCTGAGATTAGGACGAGACCAGAGGAGACACTCTGAAATGAGGATGACACCAGAGGAGACATTCTGAGATTAGGATGAGACCAGAGGAGACACTGTGAGAAGAGGATGACACCAGAGGAGACATTCTGAGATTAGGATGAGACCAGAGGAGACACTCTGAGATTAGGATGAGACCAGAGTAGACACTCTGAGATTAGGATGAGACCAGAGTAGACACTCTGAGATGAGGATGAGCCCAGAGATGACACTGTGAGATGAGGATGACACCGGAGGGGACGCTGTGAGATGAGGATGACAACAGAGGAGACATTCTGAGATTAGGATGAGACCAGAGGAGACGCTGTGGGACGAGGGTGGGACCAAAGGAGATGCTGTGAGATGAGGGTGAGAACAGAGGAGACATTGTGAGACAAGGGGTGAGATGTTTTGTGAGGGTGAGACCAGAGGAGCAGACAATCTGAGATAAGGATGAGTGCAGAGGAACCACTGTGAGACGAGGATGACACCAGAGGAGACGCTGTGAGATGAGGATGACACCAGAGGAGACACTGTGAGAAGAGGATGACACCAGAGGAGACACTCTGAGTTGAGGATGAGTCCAGAGGTGACACTGTGAGACGAGGATGACACCAGAGGAGACACTGTGAGATGAGGTTGAGACCAGAGGAGACACTCTGAGACAAGGATTAGTCCAGAGGAGACACTGTTAGACCAGGATGACGCCAGAGGAGACATTCTGAGATTAGGATGAGACCAGAGGAGACACTCTAAGATTAGGATGAGACCAGAGGAGACACTCTGAGATGAGGATGAGACCAGAGGAGACACTCTGAGATGAGAATGAGTCTAGAGGACACACTGTGAGAAGAGGATGACACCAGAGGAGACATTCTGAGATTAGGATGAGACCAGAGGAGACACTCTGAGATGAGAATGAGACCAGAGGAGACACTCTGAGATGAGGACGAGACCAGAGGAGACACTCTGAGATGAGGACGAGACCAGAGGAGCCACTCTGAGATGAGGATGAGTCCAGAGGAGACACTGTGAGACATGAGGATGACACCAGAGGAGACCTGTGAGACGAGGATGAGTCCAGAGGAGACACTGTGAGACAAAGATGAGACCAGAGGAGACACTGTGGGACGAGGGTGGGACCAAAGGAGATGCTGTGAGATGAGGGTGAGAACAGAGGAGACAATGTGAGACAAGGATGAGATCCTTTGAGACACTGATGAGACCAGGGGAGACACTCTGAGATGAGGATGACAACAGAGGAGACACTGTGAGATGTGGAAGACGTCAGAGGAGACATTCTGAGATTAGGACGAGGATGACACAAGAGGAGATGCTGTGAGTCGAGGTTGAGAATAGAGGAGATGCTGTGAGACAAAGATGCGACCAAAGGAGACACTCTGACATGAGGCTGAGACCAGAGGAGACGCTGTGAGATGAGGGTGAGACCAGAGGAGACGTTCTGAGATTAGGATGAGACCAGAGGAGACACTCTGAGATGAGGATGAGTCCAGAGGAGACACTGTGAGACGAGGATGACACCAGAGGAGACGCTGTGAGATGAGGATGAGACCAGAGGAGACACTCTGAGACAAAGATGACTGTGGGACGAGGGTGAGACCAAATGAGATACTGTGAGATGAGGGTGAGAACAGAGGAGACAATGTGAGACAAGGATGAGATCCTTTGAGACACTGATGAGACCAGGGGAGACACTCTGAGATAAGGATGAGTGCAGAGGAGACGCTGTGAGATGAGGATGACAACAGAGGAGACACTGTGAGATGAGGATGACAACAGAGGAGACACTGTGAGATGAGGTTGAGACCAGAGGAGACACTGTGAGACGAGGATGACACCAGAGGAGGCACTGTGAGACAAGGATGAGAACAGAGGAGACAATGTGAGACAAGGATGAGATCCTTTGAGACACTGATGTGACCAGAGGAGACACTCTGAGATAATGATGAGCCTCATTAAATCCAGGCCAGGGTTATTAAAGTTAACTAAAACTGAACCATTTTATCGGTTTAAACCATTACATGTTATCTTAAATAAAATAAACATTAACTAAGATGTATGCAAAATGGTTTAAACCATTACATGTTATCTTAAATAAAATAAACATTAACTAAGATGTATGCTATATTTATATATGTATATATATATATATAAACTTGCCACTTGCAAGGCAACAATAATTAATTTAGTTTAACATGATGTACTAAAATAACTAAGAATAAGACAAAAATATTAATAAAACAAAAAAGCCTAATATTTATATAAAGCAAAATGGCTAAAATGTTATTTAAAATGGAAATGGAAAATATAAAAAAGTTGATTCAAAATACGAATATAAACTATAGTAGCATCTCAGTGATAAGACTGACAGAGTCAGGTTTCTAAACAGTTCTGATAAAAAGGTTTGAAGCCTTTATATGAATGTGTGTTTACCAACGATCAGATGTTTCTTTATCGTTGTGTTTGTATATTTGATTTGTAATTAGATGAAGACGTGAGTGATTTGCAGAGCTGTCAGTAAAATCCCAATCCACACACACACAGATCCAGGCCGGGGTTTGAGTCTGACAGCAGTGCAGCAACACTGAGACTTAAACACATCAAACACATGGAGAAAGACTCCGCAACACTGAGACTTAAACACATCAAACACTCAGATGGAGAAAGACTCAGTGGATATATTGATAAATTATTAAACAAATTCAAATTCAGCTTTAAAGCAGCTCTACAGAAGAAAATAGAATCATTATTCAGATCAATTCAGTTCTAGTTTTGTTCTCATCTGATAGTGTCCGTGCAGTTAAATCATTAATATTACTAAATAATAATAATGTTTTTAACCTTTTAAACCCCTAGCGAAACCCCAGTGAGCTCCCTAAGTAGGTGTCACTTCAAGTACCATTATAATTCTGCTGCTGATTCAGGTTTAACACTAAAAGAGCAGATTAATTCAGCTCAGGAAAGCACTGATTCAGTGCATTAGGTTATACTTGTTTAAAATTCCTCTTTTACTCATCATTCTCTGTGCTGTGAATCATTATGCTTTATTTCAGTGATGCTCCCTCAGAATGCATCTATGTAGGTGGTTCACTAGTGTTTGGAACACAGCCCGCATGTCTCTCTGCAGGTTTTTCTATCCTTTAATGTCATCTGTGCAATGAACAGTCTGTTATTTCATTATCGTAATCACTTTAATAAGACACACGGATCAACACAAACTGTCTCATATATTTATGATTATTCTATCATCTGGACAGATTTACTGGATCAGATACATGGTATATTCATCCTATTATGTCACACACACACACATTATAATATTTCTGTTTAAAGTTTTACTAATTTGCTGTGTGTTTTTGTCAATTTTATTAGTTTTTAGTTGTTATTTCTTGTTCTTTTAGTCTATTGCACTTCATATAAACAACAGAAGAGTGTGGTATGTCCACATTTACAAGACAAGCTTTTGGACTTGTAATTTAATGATTATTTATAATTGTGCTTGTGTCCAACACTGGACTGACCAACACATGAATCTGGAGATCGGTGTTAAATCTCACAGAAACAAAAGCTCTGGGAGTTTGTTCAGCAGCGTCTGCTCTTTTGTTGGTGTGTGCGAGTGTTTTCTCTCGGGGACGTGTCAGCCGAGGCTGATGGGAGTGGGATGGGCGGCTCCGCCGGGAATCATGGGACATCTTTAGGAATGCAAAATGCTGCTGTCTGAGTGACAGGATGAAATCAGCCGCTGTCTCCGCTCTGTTCTCTACCCCTCGATCTGTCTGTGTCTCTCTCATGCTGCAGCAGTCTTGGCTGTAAACACGCCGGTCATGTTGCTCAATAATTCATGTGCAATAATAGAAAAGCTACGATTGCTTATTTGTATTTAAACAGGGTTGAGTGCAGCTACAGGAGCCCCACACAGTCCTGCGCTTCACTACAAGATGCCTTTTGTGCTGAAATGTCTCATTTGCACATTTATTGTTATGTGTTTGAGATGTTCACATCTACAGCTGCTTCACTCCTTCATTACCAGCGCTTTGTGAAATTCTGTTATCAGTAGAAATACGTCAGGCTTTGCTTTAACGCGGTTTCTTTTACCCGTCTGAGTGTGTATAATGCGGTAACAAGTGCTATAAACCCACCCAGTTTCTGTTCGAATTTATACTGCGGTGAATTCAGAGCGGTTATGTTTCGTGTTTTTTAATAGATGTAAAAGCAAGACTGATGTGTGTGTGTCTGTTCAATATATCCTTCTGAAATTACAGAGCACTAAAACTCCAAAATACATGTGTTATGACGATTAAACGTTTGATTTAAGCAATTAAATCATCTGGACTGTGCCTCATCTTCAGAGTTGAGTTGAATTTGAAATGATGCAGAATTTCAATTTGATTTTGAATGAATTTATTTTATTTTTTCCTGTGATTTCACAAAGCCTTAATTTGAAAGGTTTTAAAACCCCATTTTTAGGTTTTATAGGCAATGGATAAATGTTAAAAGTACTAAATGGTTAAAGTACTAAAATAACTAAAAGTAAGCATACTACAACTAAAATTTCATAAAAAAATATGTTGACAAAAAACGAATAAAAAATACAAAGCACAGAAAATTAAATGTAAAAATAAAAATTTTAAAAATTAAAAATTAAAATGAATAACAATAAAATGTATATTAAACAAAAAAATATCAAAATGAAAACTAATTTTAAAACATTTACAAAAACTGTAATAGTACATCAATACTTTATACTGTATGATATGTATAATGCACTATAAAAATAATTTATAAAATTATAATTTCATAAGATTATAAAATGCATGCATATAGAAATGTGTATTTAGTATATTCAGTCATATTTAATACTTTAACCTACACTGTTCATAGTTTTCATTCAGAAATTGCTAGGAAATTTCACAATTAATGACTTAGAAATGACAAGTTACACACTGAATTAAATTGGAAATTTTGAAACTGTATTTCCTTGTAAAATGTGACCTGTGCTACATTTACAACTTAGAGAAGTCATTTCTACAGTGTTTTAGCCACACTTCATTTGGAACACTTCATTTCCCAGAATGCATCACCTGCACAGTTCTTTGAATTGTAGCTCATTGAAGTCCTCTTCCTGTGGTTCCAGTTAAGTTTCCTGTGTCTGATTTGGTTCACGCTCACAGCTGGGTCTGTGTTTCTGTTTGTTCAGGTCACTGCAGTGTTAACAGTGTTTCGTTTGCCAGAGGGAAGCGCTGCCTTCTTTTCCCTCCTCAGACGAGGATTAAAGACCAACACTTCTGTTTCTGGATGTTTGTAAAAGCCTTGATATATTTGCAGTTCTATATTCCTGTCAGTCCTCCAGAAACACAGCTGACTGTGACTGTGTCCCAATGCTTAGTGTTAGCAGTTGCTGATTAAGATGCGAACTGTGTTTTGGAACATGGTAACTATAGGGTTGGGTATTGTTTGAATTTTATCAATTCCAATTGCGATTCTGATTCTGCTTATTAATTCCAATTCTTATTAATTCCCAGTTTTGATTAAAAAAAAAAAAAACATTTAGATATGAGATTTATTCTGTCTCTTTTTGCAAAATATTTAATTGCTGCTGAACATGATCAAAAATCAGCAGGCTACATAACAACTGGACTCGTGTAAGAGCTGTTTGTTTGCAAAATAGAGCTAAATGATTTTGAATAAATTGAGACTTCTTTTAATCGAAGGTTGTAGTTCTCTCACAATTCTGAAGAAAAAATATTAGACAAGTAAACAAAATTTCATAGAATTTATGAATGGAATGATTCAATGACTCCCTCAAAATTTACTTTACAATTTCATTACTGGACGAATCAGTGTTTTTGAATGAATCTCTTGAATGAATGATTCAAAGACAAATGCATTTCTAAGAGCCCCTTTTCACCACCTAAACAAAAGATGTGCACACTGGTATTGATAGGCGGAATTGAATTTTTAAATTTTACAACAAGTATCCGATTCCTGACCTTTCGATTCTGGAATTGGAATCGATTTTCAATTCCCAACCCTAATGGTAGCTGGTTTCTGTCTGGTCATTAACTGTCAACCAGCTAGTATGACCTGTCCCAGAGCGTCTACCATCTCCTCCCATCAGGAGCGGTGTTAGACATGGAAACACAGATGCTGTTTTTCATGTAAATGGATTTGCCGAAGCTGAATTATTCATGGGCGCTTCGCTGACAGACACAATAAGCCGGTGCTGGTGAACGGAAGCAGGCCGAGGATACAGACATGTCCCGATCCGTGTTTGTGTCTGCTTCGTTATGACGCTGGCTCTAACGAGGAACTGGACTGATTACGAGCAGATCAGGTGAACTCAGCATCTCTGCTTTACTTTAACATTACGACAGCAGGATGAACCGGAACAGATTCATCTCTGTGTTGATTAACTCTTGATGAGAGTGGACAGGTTATTTATTAGCCGCAGACGTGTTTTGGACAGATCTGTGTGTTCTCTGGATATTGTGGTCATTTCTAGATGATTGAGGTTTGATGGGTCTCATTTCCACAGATATGATAGGAATGGTTCAGCTCCATCAGATCTCAACATCATGATCCAGGTTCAGGTGTGTGTGTGTGTGTGCTGGTTTTCACTACGTTATGGGAAAACGTCCCCATGGATGGGTTTATAGTGTCCCCAAATGTCCCCATGAGTATAGTGATTAACAATAAACTTTTGATTTTTGAGTGGGTACTTTTTTTTTTTCTTTTTTTTTTGGTCTCTATAAGGAAACAAGCTTACAAATCACACAGAATTAAGTTTTCTGAAAATCTTAAAATGCCTGTAGTTTTGTGTGAGGGGTAGGTTAAGGGTAAGGGAATACAAAATACAGTTTGTACATTAGAATTACCAATTTAAGCATTTCATTTTAAGCATTAGTCGACTAATTGCATGTTTATTAATAAACCATTTCAATCATTATAAGTATTTAATTGCCTACATAGCGTAATAAGCGCTCAAGCGCACACATAAAGCTGGCCACAGCACACCAGCAGAAGTAGTGTAATGATTATAAATGTGTCAGGGTAAAACAGCGAGGAGGCTGCATTAATATTTTAATAATTTATTGATGAACTAGTGCTTTCTGTTATTTTCTGCTCAAGTCGGAGACACTGACTCGTCATCTCCGCAGTATTGGCTGCGCCTGTATGTATGTTTCATACGGATGACATAATCTGAGAATTTTTGGTATTGGTTCATTTGAAAGTAGGTATTTTGCTCTCTATAGATATATTTTTCATCAGTTAGGCAAGCATACACATAGTTTCGGAGTTTCGCGCTCAAGTTAACAGAGAACGAGACTGCACAAAGCGCATCCTGTTTGCTTTCATTATTTTATAAAAGCGCAATGCTTTGTTGTTATTGTGAGTGCGCACAAATAAACGTCTTTACAGATTCAATGATATACTACTCTTATCTGTATGAGCAAAAATGTATTTTAAGAGTGCTACTTTTCAGCGTCCAAACTCTATTAGACTCTATTAGTTTCTCAATAACTCTAATAGCCCACATTTTTCTAGGTTAACATTACATTGAGCGCAACTAGATTTAATCACCGCTTCCTGTGGAAATAAAGGTTTTTTTTCTGCATTTAAGTGACATTGTTGGTCAACCAAGCCTCTTCTTGTCTATTGGGGGAAACTCTACATAATGCACAAGGTTATATTATTTATTAACATCATCGTCAAAAATTTTCTACTTTTGTCCTATTACACAATTCCACAATAATTATACATAATTTTACATATTAACCGAAAAACATGTAGACCGGGGGTCTCATATTTCCAAATTTTCATTCGAAAGTGACTGAGAGCTAGCAATCTTATACTGTTACAGGGTCGATGAGACAAGAGTCATTTAGAGCCATTTGTGGGCTTTATTGGTAAACAAGGTCAAACACAGGCAGGGTGGAATCAATAGCAAACTGGTATGGCAGGGGCGAAACACAAGAATAGTCCTTGGGTGAGCATGGGTCGACGATCGGTGAACACTATCCGGAGGGGAAGATGAAAGGGGAAATCCTGGAACACGAGCAATGGTCAGAGCAAGGTGCAATCACAGTCCGAAACAGCAAGAAAAGGGTTAAATCCAAAGTAGACGAGCAAGAATCAAAACCACGGAGAGACAGGCAAGGCTAGGCTAGGCTAAGAACACTAACAATGGCTAAGTAGAATAGCAACACCAGAAGAGCGATACACGCTATACAATACTCTGCCTTGAGTGGGCGAAAGTCCAAGGCTTAAGTAGCTTGAATTGATGTGTAACAGTCTGCGTTGTAAGAGTCATAGTGGTGTAGCGTGAGAGTGTCCATGTGGTGGCTAGTGACCTCTGGTGGTGCCTGGACAGAAGGGAAGGCACCGGATTCCTAACATATACGATACTTACATTTCTTAAATAGCATATCAGTTTAAACTGTCATTCAAGGTATTGGTAAAGCATTAAAAAAATTAATGTCAAAAACCAACAAATAAATCAGCAGCAACATTATGCAATTTTTGTTCATATAAACATTAAATGTAAAAAAGTGGCAAGATTTTAAACTAACAAAAAGTATTCATAACATGTTAACATCATAACACATAACACATCTACTGACATGCACTACATGTTTACATACATATAAAATGTTGACCAAAAAATTATAGATCTCACATTTCAGAAGGATGAGTCACAATGATGAATTATTTTATCTGCTCCATAATCAGTTATGCATGAGCTAATATGCATTCTAAAAATCTCAACACTTCGGATAAAAGGTGGCCTATTTTTCATTGACTCGGTAAGATTACAACAAACATTTGTTCAGATTTTCCCATTGGTTTGAACAGAAACGCAGATAGGCTGAATGAAAATGTTACTCCACTGTCTGACAGCAGGTGGCGCTTAAAGAACAGCAGAAACAGAGCTGTTTCCCTGAACAAAGCAGCACTGCATTTATAAACACTGCTTTATTACGCATTACACACTGGGAAGATGAAAAGCAAATGGCATCCAAACTTTTCTGAAGACAGTTGGTTCCCTGTTATGCATTCATACAATTACAATTACAATACATATAATTTCTCACAGCAGTGCCTTCAGTTATGTTTTCACACAAAACAAACCTACTCTGCATGTTGCACCTGTGTGAGACTCTTACTAACTTTGCTTAACTCTTAGGCTAATATCAAACAAATACGGGTTTAATGATAATTGAAATACACAACCAGAAAATTAAAACATGATGTCAAAACAAATAATTAATTTGCAATGGAGGGGGTGGGACACCTGTCTATATTAGCTCACTCTAATTGGATGAAAAGTGTCTCTTGGTGAGCCTTCTCCAATCAGACGATGTGTTGGTGATGCTTCAGCTTATTTTAAGTGCACAAACGTCACTTCCACTACTAAATTTAATCTATATGAATGATGCAAAAACAACAGTTACTTAACATTCCTTATGACCTTTATACACAACTGCAAATAACACCTTATATATCTTACGTTTTTCATAGATTTCATAAACAAAGCATTCATTTGGAGTTAAATAAACACATATATATGTGTGTGTATATCCCTTGGAGATATATATATATATTTCCTTAAAATTTTAAAGTATTAGTAATTTCATTATGTTTTTGTCCTTTTTTTATCAGTTTAAAATTTTCGTAAATTTTAATTTCTGCAGTTATTTTATTTAGGTATTTTGTCTATTTTGTTTTTCAGTCATTTTAGTACTTTTGGTTAGACTAAATAAAAAACAGATATGTTGCATTGGCACCTAGCTAAAATAAGTGTTATAATAAGTTATAATAAAGAAATACATTTGTAAAATATTTTGTTTAGTTAATGTTTATTTTATGCACTATATTAAGTTGTGAGGTTTCAAAGATTCTTAGAGTACATTTTACAAGAAAATACCATTTCAGTTTTTCAACTTGTCCAAAAAAATTGCAATTTGTAATTATTTTTCACACTGACTGGATTTTCAGTCGTTTGAGGCTTGAGGCTTGTTTTTCTTTCTCATTGAGCATCAGCCGCGCTGCTCCTCATGATGTGCTTTTCTGTCAGCTTTGACAAAATAAGTGCAGTCATGCTTTAGGACGCTTCAGTCCTGCACTGACAGCAGCTGAAAGACTGCAGGGTTTGGACGTGATGGTTTAGAGACGTGCTTCCGCATGTCACACACAAACACTGCTGTGAGGAGTTACAGCCTGATATCATTATCAGTCGTCACGCAGTGGTTCTCTGTGAATCACTCGTCACCTGTAGAAGTTACGCTGATTGTTTTTGAAGGAAAGAATGTGAAAGTTTATTATGTTTATTAGTTTATTATGATCAGAGCATGCTTGACAGGTGAACCTGCTAACCAGTGCACAAGTTAACCCATATGGTTAATGACTTTACAGGTTAAACTAAAGCTGAACGAGTGACAGGTCAAGCAACCCTTGATTTGATTATTCATGTGGCTGAAATATTTACAGTGGTGGCCAAAATGATTATAACACTAGTATTTTCAGCAGTTAAAAATGGTTTTAAGTCAGTTATTTAATTATTTTGCTGTAGTGTGTCAGTAGGAAATATCAGTTTACTTATATTAATTGCAATAATCCAGTCTTTCTTGCGCAAAGACTGTGAAGACTGACTTGCAGCCAGATAAACAGCTTTACAATAATCATTTATAGGCAGTATAATTTACAGGCAAATACATCTAGGTGCCATCAGCACAAAAAGTGCTATGAAATATTAATATATTATATACTATATTTCTTAAAAATAAAACAAAGAGGAAGCATATATAATGAAAATAGCACTGGTCCCAAAATGGAACCTTGAGGGACACCACATGCAACATAAACTACTGATGATGAAAAGATGCTCTATTTTAAAGATAAGATGCAAACCAACTTAAGGCAGTTCATTGGATGCCCACCTGACACTTTAAACATTCAATTTGGATAGTATGGTCAATTGTCTGGCGTATCTTACAGTATTGCAATTCTGATGAAATTATGACTTTATATCTTACTTCTGTCTTTATATCTTACAATTATTGCAATTCTGACTTCATATCTTGTAATTAAGACTTTATATCTCACAATATTACAGATCTGATGAAATTTGGACTTTCTATCTCACAATTATGACTTTATCTCACAATATCATAATTTTGACGCAATTCTGAGTATATTGGCATTGTGACTTTTTAATCTTACAATTCTGTATATCTTGCAATTGAAAATTTATCTCACAGTACCAACTTTTTTCTCAGACTTGTGACTTTATATCTCTAATTCAGAATTGTGAGATTTTTTATCAGAATTGTGACTTAAAGATCAGAATTCTGAGAGAAAAAGTCACAGTTACCTTTCTTATTTTTTTATCCAATTGCAAAAACAAGATTCCCTATCTTTGTGTTTTTCCGAGCTGAACTTGCTTTCTGTTCTGCATGATTCAGCGTTGATCTGTGCGTGGGTTCAGAGGTCTTCATGCCGGTACGATGGAATAATGAAAGCTTTGTGTCATAGGCATCAGTCACAGCCGTGTTCATGCTCCACTGGAGCTTTCAATCAGATGCTCATCCGATTATCTGCATGCTTGAGCTGCCAAATGAATATTATTGTGTGAATTAGAGCCGGTGTGATTTGTTCCTTCTCTCTGTCTGTCGATCTCTCTGACTGACGTGGCTCTGAAACGAGTCGTCTCATAAGAGTAATGAAGAAGTGTGCCGATGGCCAGATTAGAGCACTGTGATCCATCGCTGAAATACATACAGATGTTGGAGATGATGAATACTAAACATGCATTCACACTTTTCTGAAACTAACTAGAGCTCTGTAACCTGCTAATTAACTGTCAGGTCATATTTTAACCTCGTTGGAAGCGCTTGTCTTCAGTCAGATGTTACCTTATACTACCAATTAAATTCATCAGTGTGCTTGACTGTAGATGGACAGTGGAAAGTAAGGCTTCCGGAGTCGCATGTATGAACGCTTAGAGTTAATTCAACATCACCTGGTGATGATTTTCACATTATTTGATGTGTAGCTCAATATTTATGTATGATCTCTAAAATTATGTAAATTGATTGTAGTGAATGTATTTTGTTGTGGATTGTAGTCAACCATGACGGTCGTGTCACAATCCCATCAAACCATCAGAGATATTAAACATCAAACTGATTCTAGTTTAGACGCTCTAGGATTCTATATTATATTATTATTATTTTATTTTTTTTTTTTTTAATTTTTTGAGTAATTGTATAGGTGTTTATAACAGTATTATTTGTATATCAAAGCGGCTTTACAGATATTAATAATGTTTCTATAAATATTTTATAATGTGGATTATGGCTGGTGATATTGATAGTTCAATATTCAATAGATATTAGTGATCCTTTTGAGAGAAAAAAATGCAGTAAAAGTCTAGTTAAAATAATCAAGTGAAAAACTGTTAAAAACAACCTGATGATTTAAGTAGAATTTTACTCTACTTAGTTTTGCATATTATATTACTTTTGTATTATATAACTTTGTATTTAATATGTTTGTATAATTGTGTATTATCTAAAAATTATTAATATCATTTTATTAGTATATCTCTTTTTACAATGTTCATTGTTTCAAAATTGATTTTTACTATCAAGTCACATATTTTTTATTTGTAGATCTCTCTTCATAACACAAAAAACCAATTTTTCAAAAAAATTTTGTATTTTTAGTATATTGATTTTTACTATCAAGTCACATATTTTTCAATATATATATATATATATGATTTTTACTATCAAGTCACATATTTTTTATTTGTAGATCTCTCTTCATAACACAAAAAGCATGTTTTTAAAACATCAACCAGATGAGATTTACTATCAGTATGCATGACTTTATTAATCTATATGATATAAGATTAAGATCACAAGATTATGAATCTGTTATGTTTTGCTTTCTGTTTAACATTTAGGAGTCATGAACATGTGTGTAATATATAAATGTGTCATCAGCTCCAGTAGATGCATGAGATGTTTCATGTCTCTGATGGTTTGATGGGATTGTAACGCATCTGTCAGACGCTTGAGAAAGCGATCCGTGCTCCTGAGGAAGAGCAGAAGTCCCGACTCTGCTGTATTCATCTTCTGTTATCTGGAGGCACTCTGAAGTCGAGGAGCATTCGATCTGAACGATGGATCTCCAGCTCTCTAATGACCGTCCTGTTATTAATGGAGCGCCGGCGCACCTTTATAAAGCCGCAGGCCAGTGTTTGTGCTTGCGCTCGGGCACGAGAAGGGAAATATTGTCCATCTCACACTAATGTCCCTGCTCCGTCCGCTTTATAACCGAGAGACAGAAACGCTTCAGAAACCCAGCCTGCGTTTGATGGAATATTTCAGCAGAAAGATGGATGTCCAGGGCAGGACGCACTAAATTGGAAAGAGAATAGATTGAGTCTGAGATTGAAAGTGCTGCAGTTCACCATACAAAACAAACGAGACGACACTGCGAGTGTCACACACATTCACATTATAAACACCACCTCATGAAGGATTTACTCTCAAACCATTTTCACTCAGAAACCGCTTTTAAATTCCACAAATAATTACAAAGAAACAGTCATTAACATTTGAAGTGAACATGAAATGCTGAAGTAAAAAAATTATTTGTTTTTTTGTTTGTTCGTTATTTTTATTGTTTTAACTTTTTTCTTTTCTTTCATTTATTTATTTTTGAAAGTGACACTTGAAATCTGTTTTTGTTTGATATTCCCTTGATCTTGTGGATCAGCGGATGGATCCATTACATACTCGCTCTAACAAAAAATATTATGTTTTTCACTGGAAAAATTAAGATCGTAAGATGTTAAAGAGGTCAAGTCTAAAATAGTATTTTCTTTTAACACTCCGGTAATCTTTATTTTATTTACAACTTTGAAAAGTCATGTTTTAAAAATGATGACAATTGTTGTAAATTGCAAAAGTAATAGATTTAAACTAGATTTAAAAGTTTGTCAATACAAACTTTAGGTTGGCTTAAGAAAGCTTAGCCTGAAAGATTAAAGCAGTTTTAAAAGCTTGAAGTTGGAAAATTTAGATAGATGTTGATAACATGTCGCTAGCATGATTAGCCAATTACTAGCATGTGGCTAGCATGATTAGCATGCTTCTAGCATGTTTCTAGCGTGATTAGCATGTTGCTAGCATAGGGTTGGTTTAGGGTGATAGAAAATACAGTTTGTACAGTATAAAAACTATTACGCCTATGGAGAGACCCCGTAAACCACAAATCCAAGTGTGTGTGTGTGTGTGTGTGTGTGTGTGACGAAGCAGAGGCCTTCACTCAGATGAATGTAAGCATGACACACGTTGAACCCCTGAGTGCGAGCGTCTGCATTGTGTTGAGCGTCTCAATGGGATCGGGGTCGTGAAGGTCTTTTTTAAGTGGATGCAGTAAAAGCTGCGTTTGATGTTCAGTTTTCAGTCTTACAGTGTTTGAGACGCAGGTCAAGATGAGGTTTGATCTGTACAGCTCACTTCTGATAAACAAACACACGCTTTGTTATTTCAGAAAGACCATGGGGCAGAATGCTTGACTGTTACTGTACAATTAATCACCAGTGATTCATCCAAACACGCATTTACATTCATCTTCTCACGCTATCATTTCTGTGCATGCTTTAAGGCTGTTTTGAATGAATATTTCCAGTCTGAATATTCAGGAACTATTAAACAGTGATGAGATGCAATGGAAAAGAGTTTGGATTTGGAGGTCCAAAGGTCAATCTTAATATATTTTTTTCAATAATTATGCTGCATTAAAACACAAGCTATAAGCAATTAAAGCATTATAATTTAATAATTTACCACCTCAGTAGTAGATTAAACACATGCTTTATTTTTTATTAAGGATCATAGAACAGAATTATTGTTGGCTATTAATTTACAAATAACCACCAACGATTCGTCCAAACATTTGCAAATTCGCCCTGATTTTTTGCAATATCTATGCATATTTTAAATCTTAAACGCTGTTTTTAATCTGTTTACTCTTACTATCATTATCTCGCTGACTTTTTATGATCATCCCTATATTTTGTATTTTAAGTGCAATTTGAAGTAGTTGTGGGCTTTAAATACGTTTGGTGGTACAATGTGAGTTTGGATCTGAATTTGATCTTGCTGCATTAAATTGCATTGATGAACTTGTTTTGTGATCCAGATCCAGACCAGTTTTGAGGTGATATTCAGGTGGAATGATTTCTGAAGATCATGTGACACTGAAGACTGGAGTAATGATGCTGAAAATTCAGCTTTGATCACAGAAATAAATTACAGTTTAATAGATATTCACATAAAAACAACTGTTTTACATTTTTATAATATTTTGCAATTTTTTAGTGTATTTTTGATCAAATAAATGCAGCTTTGGTGGGCGGAAGAGACTTCTTTCAGTAACATTAAATATCTTACCGATCCAAACTTTTGAACAGTACTGTGGCTGTGATACTGAAGTTCATATGTTTTTGGTCACACTTTATTTTAAGTTCCAGTTCTAACTATTAACTAACTAGTAACTATGACTTTTACCTCAGTAAACTAATATAGTTAGTAAGGTAGTTGTTAGTTTAGGTGTGGGGTGGATTAAGGGATCTATTCTCATGCAGAATAAAGCATCAGTGTGCTTTATAAGTACAGTACTAATAAACAGCCAATTTGCTATTAATATTACTGCTAGTTAATAGTGAGAATTGGTCCTTAAAATAAAGAGCTGCCTATTTTTGTTTCAGTTTGTTTACTGGTAGTATGCGTGCAGTTTGATGTGATAAAATCAGGGATCTGTACCTGACCGACATCTCATTCTATTTCTGACACACTGCAGCTTTCATTTCACATGGATGTGGAAATTAATAATAAATAACTTGTAGTCTCATGATGCTGATGCTTCATGTGAATATTTCCTGAGCGCTGTGTTTGCTTCGACTGAATCTGGAGAGTGCTGTCATCAACAGATGCTGTAAATACACATGAAACACATTTGAGACGAGTAAAAGAGTCGAGTGGTGGTCAGAAAATGAGTTGAGAAGATGAAGTAGATTAGTGACTAATGATCTGATGTGATTCAGCTTGATATTAGCATCAGATCCAAAGGCTTTCTCTCATCTGTCTTAAAGATTGAAGAACAAGCACCTTTTCACCTGCTCAATCTTTTACAGCGCTGCTTTCCATGCCGGAGTGTTCTGTTCGGCATAATGATCCCACACCGTTACCATAGTGATAAACACCGAATTACAGACGTTGTGCGTGCTTTCAGTCTGAATTATTGAGTATTTGAAAGCACACTTGTTAGGGTTCAGGACATTTTACAGTCAGTACTGTTGCCTAATGTACACTACCTTATACAAAAAAATGTTTGATTTTGTAATAAATTCATATTTTAATTTATCAAGGAATCATTAAATTGATCAAAAGACATTTAAAATGTTACACAAGATTTCTATTTCAAATAAATGCTGCTCTTTTGAACTTTCTGTTTATCTGTGAGTCCTGAGAAATAAAATGCATCACAGTTTCCACAAAAATATTGTGCAGCACGACTGTGTTCAACACTGATAATAATCAGATGTGTTTTTCTGTTTTTAAATCTTATTATTAGAATGATTTCTGAAGATCATGTGACACTGAAGACTGGAGTAATGATGCTGAAAATACAGCTGTGCATCACAGAAATAAATTACAGTTTAACAGAGATTCACACAGAAAACAGATGTTTTACATTCTAATAATATTTAACAATTTTTACTGCATTTTTTATTAAATACATGCTGTTGTTTTGACTATCCTGATAAATTAAAAGGCATCAAATATGAACTGTTTCAAAACTGATAATACAAATGGTAAATAAAAATATAATAAATGTTTAAGAAGAAGATAGGTGTTTTATTATGATTTAGGGAGGTTTTGAATGTGTGTTTGTAGATTCTCATTCTCACTTCTGAGTGTCTTTATGAAGAGCAAATATTGAAATACTGACTGAAACAAATAAGACATTCATTATTTTCATATTATGCTTGCTAACAAATAAAAAAATTAATAAACAACCTGTAATATTGATTTAAGCCTGGTAATAAACAAATAAGTCTTTAATTTAAATAAGGTAAACCGTGAAGGTCAATACATTAGTGCTACATTAAACTCTTTCCTTTCATGATATCACGCTCCATTTCCTGTTCATTACACCCAAATGGTATTTGATCACCGAAATATGAGTTTTACGTACAGTGGATTTGAAATGATGTGTTTTTTTAATTTCATGATTTTACGGTTCAGTTCCTGTTTGAATCGTTCACTGTGTTTGTGAATGAAATACTGCATGCGTGATGCTCAGTGTAATGATCTGTGATTGTACTATAGTACTATAGTAATCTGTGAAGCGGCTCTGTCCATGTTCTCAGAGTTTCACTCCTCCAGTGATAAAAATCCTCTCTGAAGGGCCTGATGCCCATGTTCTCCTCAGAGTGCAGAATGTTCAGGGAGCATTTGTCTGCTCTACTGCACAGAATGGTAGTCTCTACCTTGGCTCGCGATCGCAATGACGCACTTGCTCCTCAGCAGCTATTGTACTTCACAGTCAGGAGCTCCAGCGCTAATGTGCTCTGTATTGTCAGGAGGAGCATGTGCTCGGAAATAAGTCACTTACACTGAAATACAGAACTGATGTTTGGGACGCTTTAACCACCTGAGCAGAAGACTAGAAACTAGGACTGGGCAAAGATGGCAAAATACAGTCTTTTTTATTTTTTTTATTTTTTCAGAATATTTCAAGTTTCAAGTTTTATTTATTTATAAAGCACATTTGACCAAAGTGCTGTACAAAATTGTGCAAGACCATCACCCAAATTAAAACACATTCACAGGACACTGAAAGCACAAGAATACAAATAGGTTTTTCTAAAGACTTTTAAACTTGGACACTGTATTCGCTGTTCTAATAGATAATAGCAGTTTGTTCCATAACTTGGGTCCAGCTACTGCAGAAGCTCTATCCCCCCTGCATTGCAGTCTAGATCTGGGTACCTGTAGAAGATGAGTAGTCTGTGATCTGAGTGATCTGACAGGATTGTGTTTGGTAATCAACTCTGAAAGGTATTGAGGAGCGACATTGTTTAACACTTTGGATGCAAACACATTTTTGAATTCAATGCAATAATGAATAGGTAGCCAGTGCAAAGAACGTAAAATTGGCGTGATGTGGTCAAGCAGGCTGTTGCGTTTTGGACCATTTGAAGTCTATGAATAGATGGCAGGCAGCCCGTGATACAGTGAATTGCAATAATCAAACTGTGATGAGATAAAAGAAGAACGATTTGTGTTTTGTCATCTTTCAGATGAAGAAAATTATTGGTTAGCCATGTTTTCAATTCTTGGAGACAGGCTATTAATTGATTTAAGGCAGAGCTGTTTTTGCACCTAAATGGTATGTAAAGCTTTGTGTCATCAATGATATGACACATCATTTCTCCTAAATATAGAACTAGTGGCTAACATATGCAATGAAAACAGCAGCGGGGCCAAAGCTGAACCCTGAGGGACACCACATGTAACATGCACTACAGAAGAAGAATGCTTCCCTTTATTTACTGAGAATATTCTGTTGGACAGAAAAGATACATTTGACCGATTCAAGATTTTCTTTTTTTATTGAAGAAGCATTCTCTTTACATTCTTTATGAACCATTTCGTTAAAGAAAGTTCTAATGTAAAACAAATCCATCTGTTAAATATCTTTGCAGAAAAGAATGCATAAAATATGAAGGCAAATACTGTACTTAACCATACCCTATATGTTTAGAATGTATATAAAGTAAGAAAAATTACATTATCGGTAGCTCTTACTCTATGTATTATCCACCATCATACAGAGAGACTTTCACCATCCTTTTAATTCATTATGGAGAAAAACATTCTTCTATTTTCTATTTTCTTGTGAAATATCCTGTTTAATTCACAAATCTGTAACATAATATGCATTTCCGTTTAATTATTTAAAAAAATTAATACTTAATTTCATAAAAATTCAGCTTTGATCACAGAAATTACAGTTTAACACATATTCACTGAGAAAACAGCAGTTTTGAACTGAAATAATATTTTAATAATTTTTAATGTATTTTTTGTTTATTTGTTCAGTTTTTTTGAGTATTTGTGAACAGAAGAGATAGTAGTGTAGGTTTTACTGATAGTAATGTGGAGTCTTGAAGTAGTTCAGCAGCATGTGTGAGTTTAGCGTGTAAGGAAATGTTGCTTCTGTTCATCACTACTACACCCACTCTGTGTGTGTGTTAACAGTAATTCCCTGGTGAGAGTGTGTGTGTGTTTGAGTGTGAATGTGTCGTGTGACATGGAGAGAATCTCATCAGAACCGTGAAATCACTATCAACAGACACACACACACACACACACACACACACACACACACACACACACACACACACATATTCACAGCTCCAGACTGGGAGGAATGAAGAGTCCAAATGACAGAATTCATGTGTATCTCATCCCAGTCTGGATCTGATGCTGTTGTGTTCTGTCTGTGATCGAACGCTCGCTGTCATCTCGGCTGCTCATCTGTGTGTGTGTTGATGCTCTGTGTTTTACTGCTGCCTGATCTCTGATGCTGTGATCTTCCTTATCGCTCTCTTTTCTTTTCTTCCTGATGTCTTCTGTTTGTGTGTGTTTTCTTTCCTTATCTTCTCATTTCATTGCTCACAATCCTCTCGTTCTGTTGTGTTGCCCCTCCCCCCACATGCCCCACCCCCCCCCTTCTTGCCCCTCCTTCCCCGGTCACAGAGGCCACGCCCCCCACCCCGCCCCCCCAGCTGCCCCGCACTTCCTCTTTGACTTACTCCTCTCCTCCCCCACCAGTGACCCCGAGCTCAGGCGTCCTCCCCTCTGCTCCTCGTGATGTGGCCCCTGTCCTCGTGTCCAGTCGCTTCGTGCGCCTCAGCTGGCGGCCCCCGGAGGAGCCGCGCGGAGCCATCCTGACCTACGGCATCTTCTTCTCAGAGGAGGGAATCAACAGGTACGTGTTCTGCTGTGGCCGAAATAATATCATGTTTTGACCAATCACATCCTAATCCATCCCGCATTATGAATATTCATTGGTATACACATAGAAACATGTTTAATTTTATTGAATTGTTGTCTGACTCAGTTTTTATATTTCACATATGTGTGTGTATAAGACTCAAAAATAATACATTAATTAATACAAAATAATATATTAATTTTAATATATTATTAACAGTGTTGTTTTTATATTTCACATGTATATGTGTATAAGATTATATATATATATATATATATATGTGTGTAATATATATATATATATGTTGATTAAAAAATTTATTAATATTTTCCTATATATTGGAAAGTGAACGTCTCGGTTATGTACATAACCCTCGTTCCTTGATGGAGGGAATGGAGACATTATGTCATGATGACATGTGTTTACTCAGGATCCCCAATCATCTCTGATTAAGAGAAAACACCAGTGAAATATGGCTAGTGGATTTTGCATGCCGAGCCAGTCGCCGTGCATATGTGTATATAAGGCGACATAATAAACTGGTTAAAAGGGCCAGTTCTATTCTGGAATGTCCTTTGGATACTATCGAGGAGGTGGGGAAGAGGATAATGCTGTCTAAGTTGAAGTCCATTATCAACAACATCTCTCACCCTTTGCATGAGATGGTGGTGTCCCTGAGTAGTTCCTTCAGCAATAGACTGGTACATCCATTGTGTAAGGAGCGCTATCGAAGGTGGTTGTTTCCAACAGCAGTTAGACTGTTTAATTGCAATAACAATACTGTGTAGTATGGTTGTATGTTCTTAGTATGTTTTCTTTGTTTATTTTATTGTGCTTGTGGAGTATGCAGTAACAAGTGAATTTTCCCACTGTGAAATTAATAAAGTCTATCAAATCAAATCAAATGTGCATCTAGTTATTCAGGTTTTATGCTGAGAAGCCAAGAAACTATCCTGGCAACATTGATTGGTTCAAGGTCGTGGCATGGGGACATAACATCTCTGTTCCTTCCAATTTGTTTTTGTTAGACACTTGTTCTAAGGGTACCCTGGCCTGTAGAAAGGCAAGGTCTGACCAGGGGCTCAATGAGTGACATGCACATCTCGGAACTCAGGAGTGTAACCAGAGCTGAAATGGTCTCATATGAAGCAATTCGAGCGGTGCGACTGTGGTTGCAGATGCCATATGCCCCAGGAGCCTCTGAAAATGGTTCAGCGGTACCACCGTCCTGCCACTGAAGGAACTCAGGCAGTTCAGCACTGACTTGGCACACTCATTGGTGAGACGTGCCATCATACACACAGAGTCTAACTCCATACAAAGAAAAGAGTTTCTCTGCACGGGGGAGAGCCTGCAATTTTCCCAGTTGATCCAAAGGCCTAACTGGCTGAGGTGCTGGAGCACCAGGTCCCTGTGATCGCACAAATGTTCTCACGACTGTGCCATGATCCTGAGGATCCTGATGCCCACTTCCCTATAACGGGGTAAGGGCACCCTCCGTGACCTTCATAAAAGACATGGGGGGACAAGGGACCTTGTACTGCCATGCACGACCCTCAAACGCAAACCTTAGGAATGGTGTCGATGAAGAATCGAGACATTGGAGTAAGCGTCCTTTGGGTCGACAGCTGCAAACAGATCCTTAGGTTGAATGCATCTGATGATGCATGTCTACATCAACATCTTAACCAGAAGCTTGTAAAGGGCCTGATTCAAAACCAGATCCAGGATCGGCCGAAGGCCATCGCCTTTTTTGGGTACAATGAAGTAAGGACTATAGAACCATAGCTGCATCTCAACTGGAGGGACAGGCTCGCTTGCATCCTTAGCCAATAGGACAGCAGTCTCCTCGCACAGGACAGGGGCGTCTCGGGCTGCCACCAAAGTCTTGAGGACACCACTGAACCTGGGGGGGAGGGGTCACCTGACGAGCTGAATCGCATAGCTGAGTCGAACTGTCCAAATGAGCCAGCGGGACGAGTTGGGTAGCGCAAGCTACCAACGCCTCTGCCCCTGGATGGGGCAGGAGGCGTCACATCCTGACTCACCACAGCTGGATCCCAGGAGGTAGCGGCCAGAGGTGCGTGGAGAGGTGTTGCGTTCCAGAGCCGTGATCTCTTGGCTACTGACGATAGGGGGCGACGTGGTTGAAAGTGAGGAAATGGCACATCACTCACTGTCACCACACGAGCTGGATAACCTGGAGCAAATGGAAACTGCTCTTTTATCGAAGTTGTGGCTACAGCTGGATGTGAAGTCTGCGGCGGAACAAAAAGAAAAGGGAGCACAGGATTCTCCACCTGGCCCTCTTCCGGGGGAAGGAGTGGCGCTATCCTCGACATCTCCTGAAAAAGAGCAGTCACCCACATCTCCGGGTTGCCTGTGTCAGGGCTGCTTGCCGTTTTCCTTGAGGACTTAGCGGCTGGCTGGGACACGGGGGCACCGCACTCCTGCGAGAGGCTTGATGTGATGGCCTCAATGTTGTCTCAGCACAGTGGCAGGTGTAAGATCACTCCAAGGCAGTATGTGTTGATTGGCCTCTGTCTGCTTCTGTATTGCTGAGAACTGCTGGCCAAAGTCCTCGACAGTGTTGCTGAGCAGGTCAGCCTGGGATATAGGAGCATCGAGAAAGCATACTTTGTCAGCATCTCTCATCTCAACCAGGTGAACCCAGAGATGGCACTCTTGTACCACAAGCCTTCCTGAGGGACCGTGCCATGACTTTCATCGCCGTGGAGCAAAGTCAGTCATTGTGTGCAGTTCCTGCATCAACCCTGGGTTGGTACTTTTAGTGCCTTGGTTTGGTGGACCTGCAGGATAGCCACAGCATGCAAGGCAGAGGCAGCCTGGCCTGCAGCACTGTAAGCTTTGACAGCGAGACCTGCCGACAGCTCACAGGCTTTTGATGGGAGACGCGGATGATTCTGCCAAGTGGTGGTGTTTTTGCAGGCACAGGTGCACTGTAACCACTCTCTCCATCTGGGGAATGTCCACATACCCCCTAGCCGCGTCCCTATCAAAGGTAGTGAGGATGGAGGAGGGAGATGAGCGGCTTCAGGCCGTAAAAGGGGCCGTCCATGACTTTGTCACCTCCTCATGCACCTCAGGGAAGAAAGGAACAGAGGCAGAACTTGGATGTGAACCTTGCTCTGCAGCCAGAGTCCAATCATCTAGAGGTCGACCAATTGATCGGCCAGCTGATTAATTGGGACAATTTTTGACATTTTTTATTTAATTGTCATCGGCTGATAGTGCTGCAAGTTAGGCTGATTTATAGACAGGCACATCTGCGGGCAGCTAAGCATTTTTGTGGAATGCCATACAGGAGAATCTCTCTCCCTCTGGCTGCATGAGACACACAGCTTCAGCTAGCAATGACAAGGGAAAACAGGTCATTTCGACATAATTACGTTTTACCCTACTAGAATTGATACCGTAAAGTAATCATATTCATAAGTGCAACAAGTCATTTGCATGTGAAAGCAGAAACACTTTCGATTCAGATGAACCTTCTGGGCTGGCTAAAACGTGCATGTTAACTTTCCTCATGAAATGTGTCCGTGACAATCAGAGAATCAGTTTGCATTTGCAAAACACTGGTGTGTCAACAAACATAAACAAAAAGCATGCTTCAGAACTGTTTTGAGAAGGTGCTTAAGTTTTGAGCCATGTATTATTACTATGAATTAGGCTACTATTACTATTACTGTCTTTTACTCAGCAATAATCATTTACTCAAACTCTCTTTTATGAGATGAAGGGGGAAAAAATCAGCCAAACATATTGGCCAAAAAAAAATTGGCATCATATTTTCTAAATATCGGCATCAGCCAGAGAAAAACCCATATCGGTTGACCTCTACAGTCATCCATCTGTGAGGGTTTGAGACTGAGAGGCATGCACACCTACAGCGAGATGCTCACAGCTGCCTGGGAAAGCAGTGACTGACAGATAGTGAACCACTGACCTACTGCATGATGTTAAAGTTAAAAGTTATATCTGTTAACATTAGTCAGTGCATTGTGAGCTGATATGTACAGTTATGTTTTATTAACAAACATTTATAAAGATTAATAAATGCTATTCAGTAATATATATTCATTATTGTTGTTTCATGCTGGTAAATGCATTCTAATACTAAAACTGATCTATATCTAATACTAAAAAACGAGACCTTGTTGTAATGTGTTAAATGCTAACAATGTTAACTGCATTAGTAAACACAAACTAACAAAAAATCCTTGTGTACAATGTTTATTTGTCATGTTTGGTGTTCATTTATAACATTTACCAAGACTCAAACAGTAAAGCAGAGTTAAGAGCATTATTCTCTCACTGATAAATTAAAAGATGAACAAAATTAGCCAACATATGATGTTTAGATGAGCAAAGTGTGTTTACTAATGCTTTCACGTTAGAGTCTAGATCTGATTGTGTCACTAATTGAACATGTTGTTTGACTGACTGTTCAAATGCTGATGTGTGTGTGTGTGTTTGTCAGGGAGCGTGGCGTGAACGTGACGGAGGCCGAGAGTCTGCAGCTGACGGTCAGTAATCTCAGACCCGAGGCCATTTACTCCTTCAGGGTGGTGGCGTATAACGAGCAGGGGCCCGGAGAGAGCTCAGAGGCCATCCGACTGTCCACGCAACCCGAGCGTAAGAGTCGCACTGAACTCAAAATATACACCACAATATGTAATGTCTGGAGAACTTGTGAAGAGGTCTCAGTCACTCTGAGAGGAATGAAAGTCAAGTGTGTTTGCTGATTGTGATGATGCTGCAGATCTCTGTAAATGCCAGCAGTCCTGTGCAGATGTTTGAAACATCCCATAATGCTCTGTTTCCTCCTGAAGACACACAGAGAAGCTGCGTGAAAGATTTCATTATTTTATTACACACACACACACTCACTCGAGCTCTTTAACCTTTCTAATGGAGAGTGAGTGCTGAGATTGAGCCGCCTGACCTTTCCTGTCCAGACTGCAACTCTTTCTCACAAACAGCCAGAAAGAAAAACACACTTCAGCTCTGAAATATGAATATGATGTAAATGTAGAGCTCATCTGCATACAGACCGTTTCAAATGTGTTATCTGTTATCTCACAGCCCTGAGACTCATCTCAGGTGTTCAGTATCTGAAACAGGATTATTGTACTGAACTGAAAACATAAAAAATCACTACTCAATAAATAAATAGATAAATAAATATATACATACATACATACATAAATACATAAATAAAAAAACAAAACATAAGCGTATTTTATTTCAGCTACATTTGTGCATATAAATACAAATATACAATATACATACAAATACATACAGTTTAAGTTGAAGTTCTAAAATAATTCAAAATAAATAAAAAAAAATGAAAAGCTGGAACTTAAAAATTATATAGGCATATTAAAAAAAGAAATATAAAATAAAATAAAAATGACTAAAACACCCAACAAAACATACTTAAACTTTTTATAGTAGTTTTTCAAAAGTAAATTAAAATGTGTTTAAAGTAGCTTTTATTTTTTTATTTTTTATTTTTTTTTTGGTGTTGTTTTTTTTTTTTTTTTTTTTCATTTTAATAAGTTTTAGTATTTTTGTTGTTTTTCTTTTTTATTATTTTTAATCTAGATATAGTTTTTTTTTTTTTTTCGGTAGCACTTTATTTTAAGGTTACATGTTACATGCACTTACCATTATAATAACAATAAATAATGCATAATTACATGCAAGTAACCCTGAACCAAACCCTAGTCCTAACCATAACCATATAGTAAGTACATGTAGTTCATTAATATTACTCAGTACTTAAATGCATGATTAGACTGTAACAAGGACACATTAAAATAAAGTGTAACAGTTTTTTTTCCCAAATTTAAGTACAAAATGTGTTAACTGTAACAAAGCTTAGATAAACAAACCATTATACCAATATCAGCAAAATCAAACTAAACTAAAATTAAATATAATTAAAACCTCACTCAAAAAAAAAAAACAGCAGCCATATCAGCAAATGAATGAAACAACATTTTTGCATTACATTCAAACCCACGAAGAGGCAGTGTTCCTGGTCTGCTGATGTGTTTCTGAGTTTCTCATCTGTTCAATCCTGATGTGATTGTTGGTGTAGTTCTGGTTCCTGGTCCAGTGGAGAACCTGCGGGCAGAAGCTGCGTCTCCAACCTCCATCCAAGCGTCCTGGGATCCTCCGTCCCACGCCAGCGGCCCCATCCAGAGCTACAGACTGCTGTGGACCGAGACGTCCACCGGGAAAAGAGCAGGTCAGAGTCCACCTGATTAACAAACACTGAAACAGTCTGAATTCATTGATAAATACAGTGCTGGCCAAAATGGGTTACAGTAATCTAATCAAGATGTTTTCTTTATCACTTAACTTCTATGAACTAAATGAAATCAACATTTGGTGGAGCATCCTTTGTGTTTAAAGCAGCTTTTGCACTCGGTGCATTTGAGCAGAGTTTCTCAGGAGCTTTGCAGGAAGGTTTCTTGAAGCGTCTCGGAGACACAGTTCTTCTGGATTGAGTCTGTCTCAGTTTGTTCTGTTTCTTCATGTCAGTCCAGACATCTCTGTGTGGAGCTCAAAAACCTCACTGGATTATAGCAATTAATGGTAAAATTAAATGTAAACCGATATTTCCTACTGACACACTACAGCAAAAGATAGAAATAACTGACTTCAAACCATTTTTAGCTGCTGAAAATACTAGTGTTCTAATCATTTTGGCCAGCACTGATTATTATGTCTTTAAAAGGCAGTTCAGTAGTATTATTACAGAAGTCTGACCTGTTTCATTCTCACATTAGGAAAGATAGAATTAGAAATTCTAACGATACATTATTACAGAAGCCTGACTGGTGAGTGCTGGTGATTGGTCGGTGACGTCTGTAGGGCGGGGCTTACGAAGACTCATTAGCATAATGTGGTCTGGCTGTGGTGTTTCTTTCTCTTTATTGGTCAGAACGTGGAGGTGGTGGGTCAGAGCTACAGGATGGAGGGACTGAAGAAGTTCACAGAGTATTCGTTACAAGTGCTGGCGGTCAATCGGCACGGGCCGGGCCTCTCCGATACAGACACGCTCATCACCACGCTCTCAGACGGTAAGACTGGACCTTCAGCACTGAACCTGGAATAAACACATGATTCACAACTGCAATCAGGTCACAGTGTTCAGAAGATGTTTCCACAAGCCATCCAGTTAACCACACACTAATGACGGCTTTGATGTGGCTGTAATATTCAGGCCGTCACATCTGACGCGTCAATCAATTTCACGGCGTGTCACTCAACTCTGACAGTCTGACATGAGACGTTTGAGACACGTTTGATTTGTTTGCAGCTCCACTGCATCTGCATTTGAGAAGCAGCCGGGATCTTCCCTCCAATTCAATTAGAGTCCCTTGAGAGAAACACACACACTCACACACACACACACACACACACGCCTTCCTGATCAGAAAATGAATATATTTATTCATAGTCACCATCTTGGCTCAATTTGTAACAATATATTCTGCTATTGCTGCATCAGATTTGTCCAGGAGAAGCTGTGTGCGCTTTAATTTGAATAAATAAATAAATAATAAAAAAAAGAATGCAATGAAATAAAATAAAACAAAATCTGTCTGTCCTGATCTGTGCTTCGTCTGAATCTGCTGGAGCTGATGTAGCTGAAGTTTTCTGATGTTAAAGCTGTATGCCGTTCATCTCTCGTGTTTCTCTGTAGCCTGAAGGCAAACTGTTTTAGCAGCAGCTCAATGCCGCAGCGGTGTTTGAATGCTAAATCTGGTTATATTTCCCAGCAGCCCTTCTCATTAGCTGTCTAACATCAGGCTATTGATTTATGTGTTAACCTCAAGATTATGTTTGCAGTAATTCTCAAAGATTCAATCACCGGCTCTTATCAGCATCACCCAGCTTGAATTGTTTAAATAGAGCCTGTCGATGTCGTCCTGTAGATTTAGATGTGTCACGCGACGACACACGGGATGCAGAGATGTGCATGAACATTTTATTTTATTTTTTTATTGTTTTGTTTTTTTATTGTTTTATTTTAGTATTTACGAGATGCTTTTATCTAAAGTGACTTACAAATACACTAATATCTAGAATTATATTATATTATATTATATTATATTATATTATATTATATTATATTATATTATATTATATTATATTATATTTTTATTTTATTATATTTTTATTTTATAAGCCTGATGCAATATTTAAATTAATTTTGTGATGTTTTGTGATGTAATTTTGTGATGTCTCTGTCATGTAATGTAAAAGCCTGCAGTGCTGAAATCAGCACCAGTCGTTAAAAATCCCATCAGTCGAGCACTGGTTTATAGCTGATGTAAAATAGGGAGATGCAGCACGTGGCTCTTTAAGAGAGACAGCGAGACGAGCACGAGCTTCTTAACATGCTGCTCAGACCTGCTGCATTCTCCTACTCGCTCCGTTCCATTCCCATCATGCACTCCTCTGATTCTTTGTCTCATATTGGCGTGATTTTCTCCAGATGTCTGTGTGAGCAGCTTAACACGCGCATGTCTTTCTCTCATTGGCCGCAGTGTCTCTTTGCATTAGCTTCAGTGCGGCTCTAAGAGGCTGCGGGAATTTATTGCGTGTCAGCTTCCATTAGAGACACGCAGCAGAATGATTCAAATTAGCCATTGCTGCTCCTTCCCCATTTCACTGCTTAATTAAAGGCCCTCGTGTCACGCTAATGAAATTGTGTGGTGGCATTCTACACACACACACACACACACACACACACACACACACTCTCACTCACTCACTCACTCACTCACACTCATGCATGCACACACACATGCATATCCATGCACACACACACACACATGCACACACAAATGCATACATACACGCATATGCTTGCACAGTCTCACTCATATGTATGCTCACACACATGCATATCTGAGCACACACATGAATGCACACACTCACACACACACACACTGCATATCTATCACACACACATATATGCACGCACACGCATATGAATGCACAATATGAATGCACACACACACACATATGCATCACACACACACACCTGCATATCAATGCACACAAAAATGCATACATACACGCATTTGCATGCTGACACTCACAGTCTCACACACCCATATGCATGCGCACATACAAGTAAAAAATCCATGCACACACACACTCACGCATATCAATGCACACACAAATGCATACATACACACATTTGCATGCACACACACTTACACACAACTATATGCATGCGCACACACTCACACACACATATGCATGCACACATAAATACACACACACATGCATATGTATACACATGCACACACACAAGCATGCAGACACACACACACACACTCATGCATGCACACACTTGCTCACATGTGCATATACTAGCACACACACCATATAGTCTTTAGGTTAATCATGAATGTCTCCAAACTGTTAGTCCTATTAGTCCACATTCATTCAGTGAGTCTTCAGATAACCTCCTGACCTGCAGAGCATCTCAGATACGGCCTGTTTATCTGAAGCCTCATTTACAGATTGATTGTGTTCCTCTTTTGGAAGAACATCCATCTGCTGCTGTCCCACTGGAGAGAGATAGATTCACTAACTTAACTAAACTGGTTAACTATCTCCAGGGCAATTATCATGTGACCCGTGGGGCGCATTAGTGTTGATCCTGATGACCATGATGTGTGTTTGTGTGTCCGCAGTGCCCAGCGCTCCACCGCAGAACATCTCACTGGAGGTCGTCTACTCACGGGTGAGTTATGATTCAACAGCATTCACTCAGTATTAACTATGCTGCAAAACACAAGAGGTGACTGTCAGAAAAGTGTTTTCCTGAAGCCTGAGTCCTGATTTGAGCTCTGTGTGGTTGTGTTGTGTTGAGCATGTGTGTGTTATGAAGAGCACTCAGCAGGGCTTCATTCATTATTCATTCACATTAGTGTGTGTTTGTTTATATCAGCCAAGCTCTGATAAACCAGCACGGGAGCAGTCAAACACATTATTTCCACTCATGAGATGATTCGGCTGGTCATGCAGACATCTACAGATGATATGCAGAGAGCTGGGTCATTCTGAACTGTAGAGGACTGGATTGAATCCACAGGATACACTGGATTGATTGATTGATTGATTGATTGATTGATTGATTGATTGTGTCAGGCTCTCAGATGTCATGCGTTTATCCACACAGTGAGCAGATCTGTGTAAAACACACGAGGTCAGAAACACTCGTGCACTGATTTTATTTCAGGATGAATGTAATTTCTGTGAGGTTCAGCGCACACACGGGTGACAGGATATTACACGCGTGATCATATCATCATCAGGAGCATGCACTGTATTTCACATTCATTATTAGATTAGATTAGATTAGATTATTATAGTAAAATCCTTTTGTGATATTTGAATACATTTAGTGTTTTTTAAGAATTTATCTGTCATGTCAAAAATTTATCTCAATATTTTATATTCTAATATTATAAGTTCAATTATTATATATTTGTATTTTTTTATATATAATTGCATTGTATATTTTATTTAAATTTACATTTATTTAAATCTATGATATGCTAGTATTTATATTAGATATATTAAACATGTTTTATATATTTTTTATTTTATTTTTTTTTTATTATCTTTTTATCCAAGTGTTAGTAATTATATTATTTGATTTTATGAATTTTTTTGCCATTTTTGAAACAGACATTTATTTAATTTAATTTTATTCAGTTTAATGTAATAGAATTCAATTTTAGTACTTAATTTTTTTTTTCATATTTCATATTTTTCTCAGTCAGCTGCGACATTTTGAATTTTTATTTTTATAATAAATAAATAAATACATTTTTATATACTATTATATTCTAGTGTTTATTAATATTTTGATTTAGCTATTATTTTCACATTCTGAGTTTTAATTTTAATTTTAGTTAAAGTTTTATTACATTTTTTTAATGGCTTTTTTGTCATTTTAATTGCTTTTACGTGTGTGTGTGTGTGTGTGTTTGTGTGTGTCCTCCACACGTGCGTGTGTGTGTGTCTGTGAGTGTGTGTGTGTGTGTGTGTGTGTGTGTGTGTGTGTGTGTGTGTGTGTGTGTGTGTGTGTGTGTGTGTGTGTGTGTGTGTGTGTCTGTGAGTGTGTCTGTGAGTGAACGAGTGAGTGCGTGCGTGTGTGTGTGTGTGTGAGTGTGTGTGTGTGTGTGTGTGTGTGTGTGTGTGTGTGTGTGTGTGTGTCCTCCACACGTTTCATGTGTGTGTGAGTGCGTGCATGGTGCTGTGTGTGTCTGTGTGTGTCCTCCAGTCGTCACACTGTAATGAGCTGCTTTGTCTGAGCGGTCCGATAGCGGATTGTTTATTACATGAAGTTGGGTTTCATTGTGTGCCACTGCGCTTCTGCTCGTCCAAAGACCAACAAAGAGCCCAGAATGCACTCTGTCTGTTCGACGCTCTGCAGAATGATGATCGAGCAGCAGCCCGTCTCTATCACACATCAGCTCAGCTCACAGTGTGTTCAGACAGTGAGCACTGGGAATCCATCTTTTGAAAATCATGAGTATTGCGTGGGATGTGTGACCCTGACGCTAATGATTCTTACTGATATTCTTAAGAATTAAATATGAATGAAATGGCAATGTGAGACTGAGACGTTCGGTCTGAATTCACAACTATATTTCACAAAACTTGCTCTTTTCTTGCCGGCAGAGGCACAGCGATGCATCATGTTCAGCACGCTCGTTTTCAGACAGAAACATTTTCATTTTTCACAGGAAAATTAAACTGTCTATTTGTGCATCATTTGCTGTGCAGCTAGTGGTTATTAATGGCAGAATCAGACGGATGGCCTCTATAAACAGATACAGCAGGTGAGAGAGAGGGCAGGTCAGAGAGCGACGGCACGCTTTATCTGAGTCCACACCAGCAACAGTGACAGCATCTTAAATATTTATCGATTTCATGAGTCGTTAACTTGCTTTTCCTTCCATTAGGATTCAGTCGAGAGGCTCGTTTCGTCTGAAGAATCAGAGTGATGAGGAATATAAAGTTGAGCGGTTTACCCCGCAGATTAATTATGTGCTTCACAACAGACGAGAGAAAGGGGATGACAGTCTAAGAGAATAAGACAATAAAAAGAGCTGACTTCATGATATTTATTATTTAAAGACCTTTTTTAGTTTTAATATTAATGCTTATGGTAAAATATAAAAATGTATGTATGTATGTACAGTACAGACCAAAAGATTGGAAACATTACTATTTTTAATGTTTTTGAAAGAAGTCTCTTCTGCTCATCAAGCCTGCATTTATTTGATCAAAAATACAGAAAAAACAGTAATATTGTGAAATATTATTACAATTTAAAATAATAGTTTTCTATTTGAATATACTTTAAAAAAATAATTTATTCCTGTGATGCGCAGCTGAATTTTCAGCATCATTACTCCAGCCTTCAGTGTCACATGTAACATCCAGTCTATCACATGATCATTTAGAAATCATTCTAATATTCTGATTTATTATGAGTGTTGGAAACAGTTCTGCTGTCTAATATATTTGATGAATAAAAGGTTAAAAAGAACTGCATTTATTCAAAAAAAATAAATAAATAATTCTAATAATATATTTTCTTTACTATCACTTTTTATCAATTTAACACATCCTTGCTGAATAAAAATATTGATTTTATTTAAAAAAAAGAAAGAAAAAAATTACTGACCCCAAATTACTGACCAGTAGTGTATATTGTTATTACAAAATATTTATATTTTAAAAACATAAGCATTTTTTTTTTTTTTTTTTTTACTTTTTATTCATCAAAGTATCCTAAAAAAGTATCACATGTTCTGAAAAAATATTAAGCAGCAGAACTGTTTCCAACTTTGATAATGAATCATCATATTAGAATGATTTCTAAAGGATCATGTGATAATGATCCTAAAAATTCAGCTTTGCATAACAGAAATAAATGATAGTTTAAAGTATAATAAATTTAAAAACAATTATTTTAAATTGTAATAATATATCACAATATTTAATTTTTTTCTGTATTTTTGATCAAATAAATGCAGGCTTGATGAGCAGAAGAAACTTCTTTCAAAAACATTAAAAATAGTAATGTTTCCAAACTTTTGGTCTGTACTGTATATACAAAAAAATAATAGAATTGTGAGATCTCAACTCTAAAAATAAAAACAGTTCTAAGAAAAATCATCAGAATTGCAAGATATTACATCAGAATTGTGAGACTTAAACTTATACAAACTCACAATTCTAAAAATAAAAATGACAGAACTGTTACATGTAACGACAGAATTGCAATATAAACTTGTTAATTGTGATAAAAACTTGCAATTAAAAAAAAAAAAAAATGACAGACCTTCAATATGAAGTCAGAATTGTGAAGTATAAACTGAAAATTGTCATAAAAACTCGCGATTTAATTTTTTTTTTTCAGAATTGTGAGAGACTGTATCAGAATTACAATACAAAAAAATAACTATGAGATATAAACTTTTTCCACAAAAAAAAAGGTTGCAGTTCTTGCAATTTTGTTGGTAAATCAGCTCCTCTCTTCTGCATTCTGATGTTCTGAGCTCTTAGCTTCTCCACTGGACTCTGCTGTTTCTGGCACAGACGCTCTTCATCTGTCTGATCTGATTTCATCTGATGTGAATTAAAGTCTGTTAAGTGAGTCGATCTGCTGTGTGTCTGTAGATCCGTCGTTTCACCTTCAACATGAAGGTCATGAGGGTCAGAAACATACAAATATATGCTGTTATTTTAACATATACGTATGTTATATTTTATTATTATTTATATACTATTTGAGTATTTATTAATGTTTTAAATTAGCTTTTATTTTTAGAC
The DNA here is from genome assembly GCF_018340385.1 of Cyprinus carpio. NCBI lineage: Eukaryota > Metazoa > Chordata > Actinopteri > Cypriniformes > Cyprinidae > Cyprinus > Cyprinus carpio. The sequence continues at coordinate 36,299,527 of NC_056601.1, read as the reverse complement.
GTTCATGATTTACATTTAAGTAATTTTTTATGTTAGTAATTTTGTTTTAAGCTATTGTCATTTTTATTAGTTTTTGGTTCTTTATCATTTTAATTGCATTTTATTTCCATTTTTAGTTAATTTTAGTACTTAAGTTCTTTGACTTTACTTCTTAGATTTTTTTTGTGATGTCTTTTGTCATTTTTATTAATTTGTTTTATTTCAGTTAGTTGCCAAAGCAACAGTTTTTCATTTAATATTTGCATTTAATTTTATTTCAGCTTTATTTCTTTTAGTAATTTTATAATGTGCTTTTGTCACTTTTATTTCTTTTTTATTTCCATTTAGCTTGAATTACTTTTTATTTAAGTTGTTATAATTGTGTACTTCAATTTATTTTATTTCAGCTAGTTGCCAAGGCAGTATTTCTTATTTTTAAGCAAGCATCTATTATTTATGATTTGTCTTATTTTATTTCAACTTTATTTCTATCATCAAAAATCGCTTTCATTAAGAATAACCCCAGTGACGTGCAAACCCAGCAGTGAATGCATTTCTAACACTCGCTCAGTGAGATTCTCTCCAAACTGTTGCTCCATCAGAAGTGTAACTGATCTCAAAGAGAAGCTGACGATATAAAACACACTTGTATTGATTGCACTGATTACTTGGACTCAGAATGCAATGCTGATGACAAACTACAGTATATGTCTGCCACCCATTAATTTCAGATTTATAGAACTGCATCAGCCCATAAAAACACACACACACACACACACACACACACACAGACAGATCCGTGCAGCAACACATTGTTCTGAGTTGATTCTTGCTGTATAACACAGGATAATTAACACCATGATGGGGCCAAAATGACAATCCTGAACCACTGCCATAATCACACACACACACACACACACACACACATGAGCTGTAATCAATTTAGATTAGTCTCCAAACCCAGGAACGAGTGCCAGTGAATGTTAATGAATGCAGTGTGTGTGCCGAACAGGAGCGGAAGGAGCGCTGCTGGCCGCAGGATTGGCCCGGTCGCTGTTATGAGGCTGAAGCGGGATGGACGTGTCACGTTGGCAGCGGTGTGCTGTGAATTTTAATTGCTTTATTTGCATGTTAACGGCAGATGGCACGAGCGCAGACTCACGATGCCACTGAGCGTATGATGGCATTCCTGCACCATGCAGTTTATATCTGTTTCAGGGCTGTTAGTGAAGGTTAATGAATCTGTGTTTGGGAGTTAGTAAAGGTTGAGTTTACCCGCAGATGTTTCTCGTCAGTAAGTTATGCTGGTACTAAAGAACTTGTCAAATCAATGCATTTCCTCCTCTGCTTTACTGAACAATTAAATGCCTTTCACTGCATAATTAATAAGGATCCATGCAGAATACAGACGGCTGGAAAGGTCTGAACAGTAATAAAAATGAGCAGAAGCAGCAGCAATTAACATGCTTATTTTTTTCTTTGGAAAGCAATTAATACTTTTATTCATCAAGAATGCATTAAATTTATGAAAAGTGTCAGGAAAGACATAATGTTTCAAAAAGATTTAAATTCTGTTCTGTTGAACTTTCTGTTCATCTGTGAATCCTGAAAAATAATATGCATCAGTTTCCACAAAAATATTGTGCAGCACAACTGTGTTCAACATTGATAATAATCAGAAATGTTTCTTGAGCAGCAAATCATCATATTAGAATGATTTCTGAAGATGATGTGACACTGAAGACTGGAGTAATGATGCTGAAAATTCAGCTTTGCATCACAGAAATAAATTACATTTTAAAATAGATTCACAAAGAAAACAGTTGTTTTAATTTGGAATAATATTTCACTGTTTTTACTGTATTTTTGATCAAATAAATGCAGCCTTGGTGAGCAGAAGAGACTTTAAAAACTCTGTTTGGTCACGTGTTTATTAGTAATTTTGAGTTTAACCGATATTCCACACGCTCTAGCCGATGTTGGGATGATCTCAGTGCTTGTTTCTCGTCTGTGTCTCAGAGCATTAAGGTGAGCTGGCAGCCTCCACCTGCAAACACGCAGAACGGATTCATCACCGGATACAAGATCCGGCATCGCAAAACAGGCCGGCGGGGGGAACAGGAGGCCATCGAACCCAACAACCTCTGGTACCTGTTCACCGGTGAGTCCGTCTGTGCAACACGATGCTGGATGTTTTCCATCACATGCATCTGAATCAAGGCTGTAACCATGTCTTGAACACTGAGGGGGACAAAACATATGTTCCAAGCCTGTTTAATCCAGGGATGCATCGTGCCGATACTCAGTATCAGTATCGGCTCCGATACTGGCCTTTTCTGCCGAATCGGGTATCAGTCAGACGAGACCGATCCAAATCCAACATAGTACATATACTATTCTGTGTTATTTTTAAGCCGTATTATACTTTTGCGCAATGAAAGATTATTAATAGTCTTTCTTGTTCTGTCCTATCTATAACAAATATTCAGGAGCATAGAAATTTTGTCAACGCTGCCCCCAAATTTTATTAATAAAATAGTTTCGATGCCAGTGTTAATTTTGAGAGAAAATAGTGTTAATTTTGAAGTCATATTTTTTGTTTTTTTTTGGTATTTAGTTTTAGTCACATCTTAGTCATCTGAATTGTTTTTAGTCTTAGTATAGTTTCAGTCAGCTAAATATCAAGACTTTAGTCGACTAAATCTACAGTAAATTTAGTCAACTAAAATCTAATGAGTTTATTACAGTGTAATGCATTTATTAAGCATTGCTCTAAAATTTCCAAACTCATTATGAATTCACCAGAGAAAACATCTGGTAATATGAATGATTTGAACATGCAATATAGACACAGACTTAACTGCGTTGACACATAACATTTTAGTCGAAAATATCAGTAGATTTTTGTCATTGTTTTTGTAATTTAAAAAGTATTTATTTCGTTATAGTCTCGTTTGCGTCAGTGAAAAAATGTTGTTGACGAAAATCATGACGAAAATTATTCGGCAATGACATTAACACTGATACTGAATCATTACATTATATTTCTCAGCAATAAGGAGGTAAAACTGTTTTGGAGTAACTAAACTCATAGCTTCATTGTTTGTAGAGAGAGATGCACATATGCAGGTATTTAATCTCTCTCTCAAAAGGCCATATTTCTATCGATTTCTATCAAAACTGTGCGTTAAACCGGTGCTTCGTTTGCACTGGTATTCACTCTCTGCTTCTGTGAACAGTAAGCCCCGCCTACTTTGATCTGATTGGCCATCTCTATTATTTTCACACTGACAACCGCTATTAAGCCCTGTTCACACCAAGAACGATAACTATAAAGATAACTCTAAATATATAGATATTAGCGTCCCTACCAGCGGATGATATCGTCTGTGAATTCTTATGCTGCTTTAAATCCTCGAGCTCGTTACAGCAGGATGGATTCTGATTGGGTGTCAATGTTTTTAACGTTCTTCAGCTGGAAAAAATCATTCTGAAAGTGATTACAACTATATAGTTTCTCTGTGCCTTTATTGTTTTGGTTGCACTTTATTTTACAGTATGTATACTTACATGTACTTATAGTGTACTTACAGTGTATTTATCTTAGAAAGTTCTGTTAATACAAGGTAACTACATGGGGTAGGGTTAGGTTTAGGGGTAGGTTCAGGGTTAGTACCTAGTTATTACATAGTTATTGTAATTACTATAATAAGTGCATAGTATGTACATGAGGAACAGGACTGTAAAATAAAGTGCTACCATTGTTTTAGCTGTGGTGTGGACTCTGCTATGATTTAATATTAAGAACGATTTTTAGAACTATATCTTTATCATTATCTTTATAGTTATCAATCTTGGTGTTAGGTTAGGGTTACCCTAACCCTAACCTGGCCTTAAGGCTGCAGAGGCTGACTGTCATCCTAAAGAGTGCTGCTTTTGGCACTGTCTAATTATTAATGAATGTCTATGATGGTTAAGACCCTGATCTGAATGGAAGAACAGATTCCCATGTTTCTCATGCGATGCACTCCTCCGCTGCTCGCTTTGTTTCTTTAACGCTGGATTCTATGCATGCTAAAGAAGTCGACGCATCACGCCAGATTTGTCGTCCTCCGGGGCTTTGGGAGCGTAGATGTGTGTTTGTTTGAATAGGATTTCCGAATTTATTGGAAAATCATATTCATTTCCATTATTCCCTTGATGGATATCTCACTAAGTTGCTATTTCTGAAGGGATTGATTTCACAGTGCCGCTGGAGTGTGTTATGCTAATTCCCCACACTCTGGGGTATTCAGGGATGACAGCGCTCTGCTATCATAATTGGGTTTTTTATCTTTACACATGATGGAAATGCATCCTGATCTGTTTAGATGAGGTTTGGAGACCTTGTTTACCTCGCCGCCTTGACTGATTGCTGTTTACTAATTAGAATCACAAATAATAATCGCACACACACACACACATGCACACACTGTGACTCTGGCTCTTTGTTTATTGTCTGTCAGGATTGGAGAAAGGCAGCCAGTACAGCTTCCAGGTGGCAGCCATGACGGTCAATGGCTCGGGGCCCAGCAGCGAGTGGCACACGGCCGAGACGCCGGAGAACGACCTGGACGGTGAATACGACTGCAGACACACACTGAGGCACAATTCCCTCTTTAGGGTGGCTTAAACCGGTCCGAGGTGGTTGGGCCAGTCTGTTTTTATGGTATTTGAGGGGTTTAGCACTAATGATGGGCGAGTCATTTGTTTCAAACCATGTGATTTCAGTAAATCAACTTCAACTTAATTTATTTGTATAGCACATTTTAACGCAATTTTGTTGCCCAAAGTGCTTCACAAAATAATAGAAAGCATATACAAAGATTAAAAACAATAAAATCTTACATAATTAGTAAGAATAAACCACTTTATGAACCAACCAACAGATGACAACTACTGTACCCTTTATCCGGTCATTACACATTGGGGTTGTTCCTCTGTGAAAGCTAATGTAAAAAGATGAGTTTTCAACCGAGACTTAAAAACTTCTAAGGATGGAGCCTGCCGAATATGAAGTGGAAGACTATTCCACAATTTGGGAGCCACAACCATAAATGCTCTATCACCTTTAGACTTTCTTTTGGAGCGAGGAACTGCCAGTAACAGTTTATCTGCTGATCTCAGTGTCCTAGCCGATGTATGGTACTTTAAGAGATTGGTGATATAACTCTGGGACATGTTATGAAGCGCTTTAAAAACCATCAATAAAATCTTAAAATCGATCCTGTACTGAACTGGTAGCCAATGGAGAGAAGATAATACTGGAGTAATATGATCCCTTTTTTTCGTGCCTTTCAAAAGCCTGGCTGCAGCATTCTGTATCACTGAAGGGACATCACATCAATTACATTAGATCTCTTTCAAAATATTTAGTGGTTGCCAGTAGGGGGCATTGATCAGTATCTATCTATCTATCTATCTATCTATCTATCTATCTATCTATCTATCTATCTATCTATCTATCCATCCATCCATCCATCCATCCTTCCATCCATCCATCCATCCATCCTTCTATACTTCTATCATCTATCTACCTATCGATTTATTATCCATCCATTATCTATCTATCTATATATCTATCTACCCATCCATCTATCTATCTATCTATCTATCTATCTATCTATCTATCTATCTATCTATCTATCTATCTATCTATCTATCTACCTATCTATCTTTCTATTTATCTATCTATTATTGATCTATTATCCATCATCCATATTTTTATCATTCCATCCATTCTTCCATCCATTCTTCCAACCATCCATCCATCCATCCATCCTTCTATTATATTTTCTATTTTTCTATCTATCTATATATCTATCTACCCATCCATCTATTCTTCATCCATCCATTATCCATTCATCCATCTATCTTTCTATCCATCCATCCACCTATCCATCTATTATCCATCTATCCATCCATCCGTCTATCCACCTATCCATCTAACATCCATCCATCCATCCATCCATCCATCCACCTACCGATCCATCATCCACCCATCCATCTATCTATCCTTCTATCATCCATCCATCCATCCATCTGTCCATCCATCCATCTATCATCCAATCTATCTATCGAAATTTCAGTCTCCACAAGGAGGCGTTAATCTCTGTGAACTCAAGAGCCAGTGTGTATATGTATTTTACCTGATCCTGGATCAGTTTTATAAATTTGCAAACGTTATAATGATACATTTGTATAATATAAAGGAAGAGTTGAAGTTAGTAGTCTCTTATGTGTCTGATTAACTAAACTCTACATAAAAAAAAGTCCTGCAAATGAAGAATGTATTAATTTAATAGATTACACTTTTTATATGTTTTACCTGATCCTGGATCAGTTTTATAAATTTGCAAACAAGAGTTGAAGTTAGTAGTCTCTTATTTGTATGATTTGGTTATTTCTGATTCGTCTCTCCCATCACCACTAGTACGGACCATGTGTACTAAACACTGGTGATCATTCGTTGACCCGAAGCAGGGAATGCTGTCTAGTGAGCAATCCAGGACATGGAAATGTCTGATTCCCTGGGTAGTGTGCTTACCGCTGAGCTAGTGTGTGGATTGAGACGTAGCCACAGGCTACATGAGGACACGGTAAGTCAGGCACGTCGGGCGATAAGAGGAAACATTTTAAGCAGAGAATCGATATGTCTGGCTTCAGTTTGTCTGAGTTCAGTGCATCTGCGAGCACAATGAAAGTTAAAAGCGCACATCATTCAGCATATAATAGATGGAGATTTAGTTGACATTTACATTATCTTTCAACTCAATGCAGAGCGCCGCCATCGTCTCTTCTAATGGAGTGCTTTGAAGACGTTGTTGGGCGTTGGAATGTTACCTTTGAATGAGACGTGCTTCTGTGTGCGGATCAAACGCGTGGCGTGAGGTTTGATCAGTACCTGCTTGAACTTCACTCTGGTTTGCTGCTTTGAGAGAGTCATTAATCAGAGACACTCTGTGCCTGAGGGAGAGACGATTACGAGAGCGAGGCTTGATGTGAGAGAACACCGGCGGAGTGTCGAGCTTCATAAACCCTGGAGGAGTCGAGGCTTCTTGCTCTTAGATGAGAGAAGAGTAAACTAAATTATTTTCAAAGCAAAAAACACCAGAACAGAAATGGAAGTGTAAATATGATGCATGTGGAGGAAGAGAAACAGGTGCACTCAGAGGACAGAGAGCAACTAGAAAGTACTCAAGAATCACTGTGACCTCAGCTGTTGAAGTTTAATTTGAATTTATCCATCCTTCCATCCATCAAACAATCTATCTATTCATTTATATCATTCTGTCTGTCATTCTGCCTATCATTTTGTCTGTTTGTTTATTTATCTGTCTAGTGTTCTATCTATCCATAT
>NC_056601.1:36277149-36289649 GCF_018340385.1 Cyprinus carpio | reverse complement strand
CAATTCAAGTTTATTTGTATAGCGCTTTTCACGATAGAAATCATTGCAAAGCAACTTTACAGAAAATTAAGTTTCTACAATATTAAGGAGAAGCTTATCAGTGGTGACTGTGATGACGTAATCAACAGCAATTATTATATGCTGCAATCAAACTTATAACAAAAGATTGGTAGTTCTGTATGTTGTCTCTGGGTTAGCATCATCTGAGGTCCTCTGAGGGGCTGGCATCATCTCTTCTCAGGTGTTCTGGATCCAGACTGGAGCTTGTGTAAATCCTAGTTACCACGGGGTGTAAATCCAGCAGAAACAGAGAAACAAATAGAGACATAATTAGCGTAGCTGCTGTTCCAGCCAAGTAAAATTAATTAGTTTAACCCAAGCTAAAGGAATAATAATGTGCATTTGATCAGATATAACTGCAGTCCAAAATTATGATATGCATTATTTGAATGCTTGGCCAAAGAGGTGTGTTTTTTAATCTAGATTTAAACAGAGAGAGTGTGTCTGAACCCCGAACATTATCAGGAAGGCTATTCCAGAGTTTGGGAGCCAAATGTGCGAAAAGCTCTACCTCCTTTAGTGGACTTTGCTATCCTAGGTACTATCAAAAGTCCAGCGTTTTGTGAGCTTAGGGAGCGTGGTGATGGATTGTAGCGTGGTAGAAGACTAGTTAGGTACGCAGGAGCTAAACCATTAAGGGCCTTGTAGGTAACTAATAATATTTTGTAACTGATACAATGCAATATTTAAAAAGACAAAAAAAGACAAATGAATAAGTGGAGGGAAAAAATAAATATTGCACTCTTTAAAGGTAAATTATTCTATCTAATGCACTTTGAGAGTTCAAAATTAAGCGCTCCAAACCATGTTTCTTCACGAAGAAAACTTAAGTCAGAAAAAGTCATTGACTTGTCCCTGAACTTTAAAGGGGACTCAACACTCTTTTTATTTGTGGTATACTGTCTCAGTTTAAATTACATTCACACTGGTGTTTTAAAAAGCCAAACAAATTTGAATATAAACATAATAATAACAACAATGACAATAGTAGCCATATATTGTTTAAAAAAAAATGCATTGTAAAATTAAATGAAAATTAATATTTCATAGATGTATTTTTTATGATTTGAAATAAAGTAGTTGAATTATAATATTTATTTACTTGTTTCTATACTAGGAAAGAGTAATTCTAATTCTAAAAGAGATATTTTGAATTTAGACTGTATTCAAACCGCGAGCTGTCAGCATACTGCACTATTAAACGTTTATTTTGACAGAAAAGGCAGTAGAGCTTTTATTTTGAAGGAAACTCCAGCTTCAGTGAAAACAGGCTTACAAAAACAAAAACGCATCTCATTACAAATCTAGTGAAACGCTGTAATCATCCACTGATGAAATAAAGCATAACTTGTGTCTGTTGTGTTCCCAAACACACACTAAACTCGTGAAATAAAGGAACTGACTGCATTCATTCAGTGTGAACAGAGCTGTTCTGAGACACGGAAAACACCGGATCACCAGCTGATCGTCTGAACCAAGTGTGTGCTTCACTTTGAAACAGACTCGATGAAGGGATTTAGCATATTGTGCTTTCAGTTTTAGTTCATTTAACAGATACTGTGCCAAAGCATAATGGCCGAGAACAAATCTATTTAAAAAAATTGTATTTTGCCCAGAAGACCTATTGTTTCATATCGTCATGTGACCATGATAACATCGAGGTCGATATCACAATATTGATAATATCGTTACATCCCTAGTCCTTTGTGATTGTTGCTTGTCAGACTGTACGAACATGATGGTCATGTCACACTGTGGGATCTCAGTTGACATTAATGTGGGTACCTGCAAGAAAACTTGTCCGGAGTTTCCATTATCAGCCCACACACGGGCAGCGCTGAAACGTTTGCTGTGATGACTTTTTAGGATTTTCAAAATTGGTCTCAGACGACCAAATCCTGGCCTAAATCACACAGTGTGAACACCAGGTCATGTGATCAGAGAGTCATTTGCACTGATTCAGTCAGAGAGTCTCTGCTGCTTTCATTCGGATCTCTTATTATAGATTATTGATCACATGATGAGCAGCACTCATCAACATATTGTTATTTGGAAAGCTCTTAAGTGCTTGCTATGAAAAGCGTTGCGAATTCATTTACTGAAATGGCTTCCCGTTCATTTATTTATTATGAAGAATGAAATTAGAATCTTTAATTTAAAGGCATCTAATTTGAAAACAAGTGCGGTGTGAATTGATTTTTTTCTCATCACACCTGACAAAAGACACAATGACAAATCTCAGATTTTAATATTCATGAGGAGGCGCGGTTAGCCCAGCGCTCATGAATATGTAATGTGAGTTTGTTTGAGATCAAACACACTCCCTCGTGTTAAAGCACGCTAATGTTTTATTTATTCTATTTTTATGAGATTACCCAGAAAAATGGATGTCAAGAGGAGTTTATGACTCCCTGGATAGCTTCATTAAAGCGCGTTGTTTCATCAGCCGTTTGCTCGTGGTGAAATTCTCACCTGAGCTCGCCTTTTGTTCTCCGAACGCTGATCTGGCCTCCTCTTACCTCCGTTCTGGACTAAAATAAGGCCACGTCCTTATCAATATTTCACATGGAATCCACAGGTTACCATGGCAGCGATATTGAACCTAGAGCGGCTGCCCAGAAGGAAAAGAGAATCAAATGGAAAGAGGAAAAGAGCATCTTCTGTTTCTTTGTTCGGGGGTTTCATACGCACACAAACAGAGCCATGAATAAATCTTTCAAAGCCTCGATCAATTACAGCCTCAGATGAAACTAGTTGTGTCCTGCGGTGGCGCTGGTGGAAACAGACGAGCACCTCTCGTGTACAGATGAATATTATTATCAATAATAACTTCATTTGAATTTCCTCACTTGTTGTCTTGCTCTGTTTGACATTGTTTTCAGCACTTCTGCTGCATTTATTTTTCACTGAATTATATTTATGTCAGTGATTATTTTCAAGTCAGGTCTCATTAAGTGTCACTATTCATCTCAGTTTAGTTGAGTAATGTTGAAAAATTCATTAATTATATGAAATTATAATTAAGGCTGTCAAGCAATTATTACATGATGCATCAAGCAGTAATTACGTGATGTGCTGATTTGCCCCCCCCCCAAAAAAAAGATCATTTAAAATCATTATCGTGTTAAATAAGAAAAGCAGTGAATAAATATTCACTGTAAACAGTAGCTTTAGAAAGAGAGATTTTAATTTAACATTGCATAAATAATGATTATATCTATCAATGGTTAAAAAGTGAATATTTGAAACTAAAATCACCGGAAGGTGGCGGCAAGTCACTGAGTGAGTCATTGAATCATTTACACAACTGATTCATTCAGAAACTAAACAAGTGGCTCTTAATGAATGAGCACTGAATCACTGACTCACTTGATTCATTCAAACAGGTGAAACATTCATAAAGCAAGTGAGTCTTTATGAATGAATCACTGAATCACTGACTCACATGATTCATTTTATGAATTTATGAATGAATCACTGAATCATTGACTCACTTGATTCATTCAAACAGCTGAAACGTTTATTAAGCAAATCAGTCTTTATGAATGAATCACTGAATTACTGACTCACTTTATTCAATTAAACAGCTGAAACATTCATTAAGCAAGTGAGTCTTTATGAATGAATCACTGAATCATTGACTCACTTGATTCATTCAAACAGCTGAAACATTCATTAAGCAAATTATGAATGAGTCACTGAATCATTGAATGAACTGTAGATTCCTTCAGAATTACCGCTGTGTGTTGATCAGACGTTCATCAGTTCTGCTGTGACTTTGATTGGAACTATTTTTATTTGTGAAATTGAGCAGGCAATATTGTGTCTAAAATGTAACAACGGTAACTTCTTGTTTATTGAACTATTAAATCAATACGGCATTTGCAGTCGTGCAGATACTGGGGAGAAATGGCACTTTTGCTGGTGTGGTATTGCTAAACTATATCATATATAAATATACGTGGGTGACTTTTTTGCCCCGATGTCTTTAATTTAAGGCTCATATAGCTGCATAAATGAGGCGCTACATTAAATGCATTGATCACTTTATCATATTTTTTTTCTTGATCACACCAAATGAATTATAATAAATGCATGTCCACTCTCTCCTCCATATAATGAATCAGCCTGTTGAGAGCTGTAGCTTTAAGAGCTTTAATGACACCAGAGCCTCTGGTCTGATGAATAATGAATAACTGCTGTAAACGCCTCATCTCCAGCTCTTCAGAACAGAATCAAGTCAGGTTTTTGTGTTTGTGTGTGTTTGCAGAGCCCAGCTCTCATTACGTCATCTCTCTGAAGGCCTTCAATAACGCAGGTGAAGGAGTTCCTCTGTACGAGAGCGCTGTCACCAGATCCATGTCAGGTGGGTCACCGGACCATCTCACGTCTGTTTAGATCATTTCTGATGATAGTGATGTGCTTCACGCCAGTCTCACATACGATCACAAACCTTCAGGAGATATATAAAGACAGTATTTGATGTGTATCTTCATATTTATGCTCAGTATTTGCTGTGAAATGTTTTTGTCTTCCATCAGAGGAAACTTTAGTGAGCACAGAGAAATGAGAAGAAATTTAATCCATGTGATTGATGACTCAAATGAACCATTTTAAATAGATTAATGAAACTGAACAGTTATTCATAGAAATGAAGCAGCTTTGAATCATGTCAAACTTTTCACCAGCTGTGAGATGTTGCTTCAGTCTCTGTTTGGATTGTTCAAAGCTTGTTGACATCAGCGTCTCTTGAGTTTCATTTGTAGAGAAGCGTTGTGTTTCAGCTCTGGTCTGACAGCATCTACAACAACTGCCTTAACAAGAAACCAAACTAAATCAAACATTTCAACTTTTTGCAGTGCATTCTGTGATTGTTTTTTTGTAGAAGAATGAGGGTTAAGTTAACAAAACTGAAACTAAAACCATAAAAACAATTACTTGGAATAAGATAAATATTAAGTTTATAATAGTTAGTTCCCTGAGTAGGGTTTGAAGCAGAGCCAGAGATGTCAGATTGATATGAATCACTCCCATATAGAGTTATAGTGTGTTTGTCTGATGATGATGATGAGTTGTGTGTTAGTTGTTTCTTGACTAACTGTCTTCTCTCTGTGTCTCTCAGGTGAGGCTGTAGATTAATCTGCTTTACTTGGTGAATCTCACACGTGGCTCATATTTCACTTCAGAATCAGAAAGAGAGAAACAAGAAAATATATTTAGCATGAAGAAAATGCAGCTGATTTTAACAGCATATTTGTGTGCATATTTAAGCACATTTAACCCCGAATTCCCATTCCTATGTTAATTTAATCAGTACAAATTAAATTCAGTGTAAATTAATTTCATAATCAAAAGAAATACAAAAATATATGTAGCGTAAAGAAAATGAAAAGTATTTTAAAAACATGTTTATGTGCACATTTAACCCCAAGTCCCAATTCCTGTAGTAATTAAATCTGTATTAAATAAATTTAGCTTGAAAACTAACTTTATGTATATATAAATTTACTTTTTACCTACAAATAATCTTTCTTTTTTTATTACAATCAGCAGCTAAGGATTAAGGTTGTGAAAACTGGTTTAATGTAAAATTTTGAACTTAATGTTCTTCGTGCAGAAACTAATTTCTAATTTTCCTTTTGATTATGTGTGAAAATATCATTCATGTTTGCTGAGATTCACCCTGTACACAAAAAATGGTAACCTAGAAGTGGTAACATTTAATTGGTTTGATTCTTAATTTTTTTTATTTATTTTTTAGACAGTGAACTTGATGAGGTTTGCTAATTCCAAATGCTGATAAGCTGGTTGTTTGGTTTTTTTTTTGTTTATTTGTTTATTTCTTTGTTTAATTATTTATATATTTATTTAGTAATTATTTTTACATTTATTTTTAATTACTTTATGTATTTGTTTATTTTTATCTATTAATAGTTAATCAATTTCCTTTTAATTGTTTGTTTGTATTTATTTATTTATTTGTTTATGTATTTATTTAAATTTGATGTAACTAAATCCACCTAAATACGTGAATTCATATGAATTTTTATGGTCTATATCTGCAGGTTACCACTTTTCATGGTGCAGTTCTTCTGACTTTCACCTTTACCTGTTTGTGTCACTGTCTAGAGCTCAATGTTCTTCTTTGTGTCTCTTTATTCCTCTGTCACTCCATTTTCCACTCTTTTTTTCCTGATCCGTCCTGTCCGCTCTCATCTGTGATCACGTATGATTTGCTGCATGAACATGACTCCACACAGACCCCTCGGACCCGTCCGATGACGATCTGTTCCATCTGTTTGATAAATTCCCTACCCCCATCCCAGATACGTCCACGCCCATGATTCCTCCTGTAGGTGTGCAGGCCGTGGCGCTCACGTCCGACTCGGTGCGTGTCAGCTGGGCCGATAACTCCATTCCCAAGAACCAGAAGTCCTCGGAGGTGCGCTACTACTCCGTCAAGTGGAAGACCAGCCACTCCACCAGCAGCAAATACAAGGTCAATACCAGTGCTTTTCAATCAAGTAACACGTGAATACCATGGTAAACCAGTATGGGAAATAGTCAGTACCATGGTGTTAACCTTTGAATCAGTTCAAACTCCATAGAGTTTATTTGTTAAGATCTTAAGCTTAAATGTGCTTGATGCTCGTCATACAGATGCATTTAAATCTGTTTCATGAAGCGTGTTATTTTAGTATTGTTGATATACTCTTACAGTTTTGTATAATATTTTGAACTATATTTAATTAATATTTTCAGTTTTAAAGTTTTAGTAATTTTGATCTCTGTGAAGTTTTATTAAGTTTTAGTTTGCTGTTTTAGTCCATCAAGTTAAACAAATCAGAAATGATAAATTGAAATTAAGTAAATATATGTTCTTATATTTTATTCCAGTTCATGTTTACTTTATTTCTTGTAATGATTTTTATTGTTTTAGTTTGATAATAACCCTGATGTGTGATTGTTGTGTGATTGTCATTGTGATTGTGATGTGTGAGTGAATTTGATGTGTGATTGTGATGTGTGTGATATGTGATTGTGATTTATGATAATGACATGTATTGTGAATTTGATGTGTGATTGTGATGTGTGTGATATGTGATTGTGATTTATGATTGTGAATTTGATGTAATGTGTGCTTATGTGATTGTAATGTGTGGTTGTGTGATTGTGAATTTGATGTAATGTGTGATTGTTATTGTGACTGTGATGTGTGATTGTGAATTTGATGTGTGATGTGTGTGTTATGTGATTGTGATGTGATTGTGATGTGATTGTGTGGTTGTGAATTTGGTATAATGTGTGATTGTCATTGTGAATTTGATGTGGATGTGTGTGTTATGTGATTGTGATGTGATTGTTATGTTATGTGATTGTGATGTGATTGTGATTGTTATGTTATGTGACTGATTGTGTGATTGTGAATTTGATATAATGTGTGATTGTCATTGTGAATGTGATGTGTGATAGTGAATTTGATGTGTGTTATGTGATTGTGATGTGTGATTGTGTTGCTTGATTGTGATTGTGAATTTGATGTACTGTGTGATTGCCATTGTGATTGTGAATTTGATATGTGATGTGTGTGATTGTATTGTGTGATTATGAGGTTATTTTGATTGTGTGATTGTGAATTTGATGTAATGTGTGATTGAAATGTGTGATTATGACATGTAATTGTGATTGTGATGTGTGATTGTAATGTGAGTGTGTGATTGTGAATTTGATGTAATGTGTGATTGAGGTTATTTTGATTGTGATTTAGATGTGTAATTGTGATTTGTGATTGTGATGTGTGATTGTGATGCATGATTGTGATTATATGTGATTGTGAATTTGATTTGTGATTGTGATGTGTGATTGTGATGCATGATTGTGATTATATGTGATTGTGAATTTGATGTGTGATATGTGATTGTGATGTGTGATTATGACATGATTGTGATGCGTGATTGTGATTATATGTGATTATGAATTTGTTGTGTGATGTGTGTTTGTGATGTGTGATTATGATGTGTGATTGTGATGCATGATTGTGATTATATGTGATAGTGAATTTGATGTGTGATATGTGATTGTGATGTGTGCATTATGACATGATTTGTGATGCGTGATTTGTGATTATATGTGATTATGAATTTGTTGTGTGATGTGTGTTTGTGATGTGTGATTGTGATGCATGATTGTGATTATATGTGATTGTGAATTTGATGTGTGATATGTGATTGTGATGTGTGATTATGACATGATTGTGATGCGTGATTGTGATTATATGTGATTGTGAATTTGATTTGTGATTGTGATGTGTGTTTGTGATGTGTGATTATGATGTGTGATTGTGATGCATGATTGTGATTATATGTGATAGTGAATTTGATGTGTGATAATGTCATGTGATTGTGTGTGTTTCAGTCGGCTGATACTACAGCTCTCAGTCACACTGTCACGGGTCTGAAGCCCAACACCATGTATGAGTTCTCTGTTATGGTGACTAAAGGACGCAAGTCCAGCACGTGGAGCATGACAGCACATGCCACCACTTATGAAGCAGGTACAAACACACAGGCATTCTTGTCCATCTTATGATATAAAACACTGATTATACGGCTGTTTATACTGTGTTATAGCAGAAACATCCACCTCAGTGTCTGATCTGAGTCCATCAACACCTAAGAAAGAGGAGAAAATACTCAAATGCAATAAATAAATAAATAGTTCCATGTCATGGGGCTATTAATGTGAATGTGTTGTTAAATTATAGAAATATTAACTTTTGATGTCAAAGGGGTTCCGCTCACAAAAAGTTTGGGAATATAATTACTCAGTTTTGGTTTGTATAACTAATTGGTTTTGGCATGTATATTTTGTTGTTTGATGACTTTTTTTTGTGGTCCTGTACATGTAGAAAAACAGTGTGTATAAAAGTGTCTTTACTCCAGGAATAGACACATTTATCACCGTCTAAACTAACTTTAGTGATGACATGAAACATCAGGAACATAGGAGGCCTCGGGTTAATGAAGCTGTTTAATTAGTTTTCTGTGTAAAGAACTGCTCGTCATCTCTGATCGTCGGATAGTAAAGTCACAGGTATTAAATATTAAAGTCTGACATGAGCAGAATACAGAATACAAATGCTCTCTCTTTCCATTGGTCAGCACCGAGCTCCGCCCCAAAGGACCTGACTGTGATTGGCCGAGAGGGACGTCCGCGAGCCATTCTGATTAGCTGGCAGCCACCGCTGGAGGCCAATGGACGAATCACAGGTGACGCTCAGACACATGACATGAGAGAATAATAATTCAATTAGAGACTGTTTTGTATGTCCATCCAAATAATAATAATCAATGAAACTCTGATCGATGAAATATACTTATTTTCAACCTTTATATACCAAAATATAGATTTCAAAATGTATTTCAAAATATTTCAAAATCTTACAGTAGCTACATTTAGGATAAATGCAAATGTTATGCAGTTAAAATGCATTGTAATGTTTGTAGATTTCTTGTTACGTCTAAAAATAATTGTTTGTCTGTTTTAATTCATTATACATTCTAAAGGTGCAACAATGTGTTATAATGTATTAGAACTGTGGTTACAATTATTCATGATATCAATACACATATTTAGTAATGAATAACAACACTGGGAAACACTTTACTTAAAGTCTTTTTATATATATAATATATATATAATTTTTTGAAATTTTATAATTATTTTTATTTGTAAAAAATATTTAAGAAATATATTGTTATAAAATATATTTCTGTAAATGTGTTTTAGTGCATTTTGCCTAATTGTTTAGTTATTTATTTATTCATGCTATAAGGCATATAAAAGAATCTTGATGCTGTGAGGGTCAGAAAATGATAACAGACTGTTAATTTAAGAGATTAAAACACACTCATGCTGCTCCGATGGCTCACACACAGATGTTTCATGTGTCTCAGCACAAACGTGATGCTTCACTTGACCTTTGTGGGTGTGGGTGTGTGTGTGTGTGTGTGTGTGTGTGTGTGTGTGTGTGTGTGTGTGTGTGTGTGTGTGTGTGTGAGAGAGAGAGAGAGAGAGAGAGTGAGTCCCTGCAGAGACACTGTATTGGGTTTGATAAGAAGCAGGAAAAATTAAACCTAACACACACACACACACACACACACACACACAAACACACACACACACACACATACACACACACATACACACACACACACACACACACATACAAAAAAAAATCACACACACACACACACACACACACACACACACACACACATACACACACAAATTAAATGCATTAGACACACATACACACACACACACACACACACACACAGACACACACACACACACACACACACACACACATACATACACACACACATACACACACACACACACACACACACACACACACACACACACACACACACACACACACACACACACAGTCACATTAAGAGGCTGCTGAGGGTCCGTCTGGCGTTTGAAAGCTCTCGTGTGTCTTCATTTCGGCCTCATTTTCCTCGCTTCACACTCACATTCTCACTCAGCAGAGACTCGACCTTTGACCTCAGAGACAGCGCTGCACTAACCCGTTTAACCCCTGCTCGTCTGTGTCAGGTTATATCCTGTACTACACTCTGGACAAGAACATGCCCATCGACGACTGGGTGATGGAGCCCATCGGCGGAGACCGGCTCACACACCAGGTCATGGACCTCAACCTGGACACCGTCTACTACTTCCGCATCCAGGCCAAGAACGCCAAAGGAGTGGGGCCTCTGTCGGAGCCCGTGCAGTACAGGACGGCCAAAGGTGAGCGGCTGCGTCTCAAATCATCACCTGTGCTTTATTAACACATGCTGGTATACACTCGGACGCTGCCAAGAAAACAGTCTGATTCTCTAATAATCATAAAAAATACTCCTGCAGAAAAACTCAAACTGAAATAAAAACATTAAAACTAAATAAATTCACATTTAAAAAGAACAAAATGAATAAAATGACTTATTCACATAGCAATGAATTAAAATGAAAAATGTAAAACTAAAAATTAATTAAAAACAAAATATAACTATTGTAAAAGAAAAATAGAAATATTGGCAACCTGGGCAACTTACAGAAATACATTTATGTTGCAGCACAAAAAAAAATATATTTACCAGATATTAATACTAACTAAAACCAGAACTAAAACTGAAATAAAATCAAACCTGAATAATAATATTTAAAAAGAACAAGAACTGATAAAAATGACAAAAGCACATACTGCAATTACAAATAAAATAAAATAATAATAAATAATAAATACATAATAATAAAATAAAATAATAATAATTGAAATGTGAAAATGTACAACACTAAAAACTCATTATTAAATTAAAAAATGAATATAATTATTACGTTTCATTTTTTTTTTTTGGGTGTTTATTTGGATTGAAGAGTTTATATTATTAACCAGACATTAATACAAAATAAAATTGAAATTAAAACTGAAATAAAAACGAATTAAACCAAAATAGTAATATTTAAAACTAATAAAAACTGATAAAATATGACAACAGCACATAGCAAAATTACTAAAAAAATTTACAATCAGATCTAAAAATAAAAATAAAAGCTAATTCAAAATAAAATATAAAAATTCGACTCCAACTAAAAGAACATTAGAAATGTTGCCTTGGCAAATAACATACATAAATTTAAGTTGAAGCTGTTTGTTTTGTTTATGGGTTATGGGTTCGTTAGTAACTCGTTAGGTGTTAATTATGATGCGTTGGTTTGTGTGAAGGGTCACAGACTCGTCGTGAATCTTCATCATCACAGCTGTTTGAGACACTCGCACACATTCACTATCACACTCAGCAGCTGCTGCTGTGACCTTTGACCTGCAGGAACAGGATGTACTCACACACACACACACACACACACACACACACACACACGTTATTCTGTAAAGCCAGCTGAACAAGACAAACTCTCTGTGCCTTCTTCAGTCATAAACTCAATTATATTATTCCCATGTGTCTTTGATGATATAATCAGGTAAGTATGTAATTTTATAGCTCTGTATCCTTCTTTTACATACAGAATTGTGTTTTATTGGTTAATCATCACTAGCACTTTACTAAGTGTATCATAATGTTGCATCTGTCTCTCTTCTTTGTTCTTATAGTTGAGCATCCGGATAAGATGGCCAATGATCAAGGTAAGTTGTTTTTATATTTTGGCTCTTTTTTATTTTGTTTTCTCGTTTTGGTGGTTTCTGATTTGGTTGTCATTTTTTCTTTTTTTTGTTTTTATATAATGTAGCACTGCATCAGTGTCTCAGCAATGGATGCTCTGCAGTGAATGGGTGCCGTCAGAATGAGAGTCCAAACAGCTGATAAAAAACATCACAATAATCCACAAGTAATCCACAGCACTCCAGTCCA
>NC_056601.1:36264649-36272149 GCF_018340385.1 Cyprinus carpio | reverse complement strand
ACCCTTTTAACAGTCATAATCACAGTAAACTCGAATTAATTCCTCGTTTGAATTCTAAAGCTCAGTCGCCTGTGGACTGATTATAATTGCCAAGCAACATGATGATTAGAGATTATCTATAAACATGATCAATTCAGACATGTAGAAGTCAGCAGTTATCATCCACTGGCACTCGTGGCTTGAGTTTTAAAGGCACAGTTCACCCAAAAAATTGAAATTTTGTCATCATTTACTCGCCTTTTTTCTGCTATCGCACCTAAAATGTGGAATAGCCTTCCATTATGCATTAGAACTGCAAACACTTTCTGATTTTAAATTCAAGTTAAAAACTCATGTTTTTTTTGTTTGTTTGTTTTTTTGTTTTTTTTGTTTTTAATGTATTGAAGAGATGAGTATAATCTCTTTTATTGTTTGTCTTGTCTTGAATGTTGTTATACTTGTATCATGTTAAGTTTTTGTTTTTTTTGTTTTATTGTATTGAAGAGATGAGTATATTTTTTTTTATATTTGTGGCCAAACAGATGACAGTAGCCATTGACTTCCATAATATTTGTTTCTTACTATGGAGGTCACAAATATTATTCAAAATATCTTCTTTTTTCCTCAACAGAAGAAGGAACTCAAACAGGTTTGAAAGGAAATGAGGGAGAGTAAATTGATGAAATTGTACCTTTAAGTGACTGAACATGATGTGCACTGATTTTAATCAAAATATCTCATTTATCTGAAGTGCTGATGAACACAGGGGTCTAAACCAGCACACACACACACACACACACACACACACACACACACACACACAGAGTGCTAATATTGAGGTGTGCATTGCGAGCTCAGTGTTGTTGATTTCAGAGCCTCCGATCGGTCAGATGCGGCCGCCTCATGGCAGCGTGACGCCGCAGAAGAACAGCAACCTGCTGGTGATCATCGTTGTTTCTGTGGGAGCCGTGACTGTGGTGGTGGTGGTGATCGTTGCCCTGATCTGCACGCGCCGCTCATCCGCACAGCAGAGGAAGTGAGTTTGTTGGTATAATATAATGTAATGTAATATAATATAATCTCTGTAAATCCACTCTCTGACAGCAGGTGGCGCTTATGGAGCAGCAGAATTACAGCTGTTTCCCATAACATGGACTACAATTCATGTTACTTACTGCAACACCTGTATTTCTGCTGCTCCAGGAGCGCCACCTGCTGTCAGAGAGTGGATTCACAGAGACTTACATTCATATTCAGTCTGTGTGCAGCTTCTGTCTGGATTAAAAACAGTCTGGATTTGCATGCCCTGCTGTGAATTTTGACCTGTTTATGAAAACTATTTATGTGGATTCTACACTTTCAAACAATTCAGATATCTAGAATTATTTATGGAGCAGATACAATGTAATTATTAATTGATCAATTATTATATTGACTTAACAGTTTTCTTTATTTAAATGCTCAAATGTGAGGTTTACCATTTTATAGAGCTTTATCTGAACATTTCGTACATGCTATTCAGTCATGTTGTCATTTAAAATCCGGTCATCTTTGGTAATGTTATTGTTTTAGTGTTTATGCAACAAAAATAAATGTTATTGTTTGTTTGTTGACTTTAAATACAAAACATGCTGAAACAATTTATGTGTCAGTTTTGAACCATTTTAAAAATACCATGATAATTCTGATAACCGTGATAATTTAGGTCACTATAATCGTGATAAAAAAATTATATACCGTTACGTCTCTTATATATAGCATTTTTGATAATTTTCACAAAACTTTCATGGCCCACAGAATATTTTTATATGTGTTAATATCTGAGCATACAATATGAGCATACAATATGCCTCTGCTTAAAAAAAAAAAAAAACACTTAAATGTGGGTGTTTCATTAAAAAAAATTTTTCATTTTGATCAAAAAGCCAAGAACATTGTGTTTTTGTCAAAACTACATCTGGATCAGATTCAAAGCTATAATCAAAACCTAGATGATCTTGATCACTTCCATCAACACATTCAAAAGCTTCACAGTCATAAACTACTTCCTGTCAACATTTCATGCAGTAAGTTTTGGTTTATATACAGTTTAATACTTGATGATTGCATTATTTTACATATGCATCTAAATCCATGCACGATCGCTTGTTTCTGCTTCTTCTTCACCCTGGTTTGACCCAGAGATTCAGTACTCTATCAGCAGATATGTAATTGCTCCCCCTACCACATAACAGTGAAAACACAGAAAGCCTAAAAATTCCGTCAGTGGCAGGGAAAGAGTTAAGAGGCATGAGTTACACTAAAGACTAGTGATTAGTGTCACACGTGTGTCATCATCAGTGTCTCTAATGATGATATTAACCAGCTGAAGTGTGTTCTAGATAAGAGTGTGTGAGAATGTGTCTGTGTGAAGGTGTTATGACATAATTAGGTGTTTTTTCACACACACACACACACACACACTTCAAAACAGTTCAGTCTGAGAGCAGCAGCCCTGCAGACAAACAACATCATTATGTTTCCAAAATAAGAACTGTGATATTATTACTCTCTTAGTGTGTGTGTGTGTGTGTGTGTGTGTGTGTGTGTGTGAGAGAGAGAGAGAGAGAGATCACACGAGTCACACTTGTATGGATCCATGTATATTTATTCACTTGATTTGCATTGACAAAACATTAACATAATATAGTATTTACATTTACATTTAGTCATTTAGCAGACACTTTTATCCAAAGTGAATGGAAGCATTAAAAATCAACAAAAGAGCAATGATATGCAAGTACTATAACAAGTCTAAGTTAGCTTAATGCAGTACATGTATAAAGTTTTTTTTTTTTTAATTATATAATAAATAAAAATAAAACAGATAGAATAGAAAAAGAGAAAGCTAGTGTTAGAGGCCTTTTTTGTTTTTTTTATTGCTTTTTTTATTTATATAATAAAAAGAAAACAAATAGATAGAATACAAAAGATTAGAGAAGCTAGCATTAGTTGTTTTTTGTTGTTGTTGTTGTTGTTTTAAGAAAACAAGGAGTTAGTAAATGAATAGAGTGCAAGTTTAGAAGGGGCACTTTTTTTAAGAATATAATTAGAATAGAGAGTGCTAGAGATAGAGGGTCAAATAAAGATGGAAGAGATGTGTTTTTAGCCGATTCTTGAAGATGGCTTCATGATGTGCCTAACTGGATTGTGAAATTGTGATGAAACGATGGGTTTGCTGGAACCACAAGCAGTTCTGTCTTGGCAAGGTTGAGTTGAAGGCGATGGTCCTTCATCCAGAGAGAAATGTCTGTTAGATAAGCTGAGATGCGAGCAGCTACCGTCGGATCATCAGGATGGAATGAGAGGTAGAGTTGAGTGTCATCAGCTTAGCAGTGGTATGAAATGTTTCTGAATGACAGAACCTAGTGATGCCATGTAGACAGAGAAGAGAAGTGGTCCAAGAACTGAGCCCTGAGGCATCCCAGTAGTTAGACTTGGACACCTCACCTCTCCAAGATACATTGAAGGACCTATCTGAGAGGTAAGACTCAAACCACTGGAGTGCGGTTCCCGAGATGCCCTTTGTCAGTAGGGTTGACAGAAGGATCTGGTGATTAACCGTGTCAAAAGCAGCGGACAGATCAAGCAAGAGAAGTATTGAAGATTTGGATTCCGCTCTTGCCAGTCTTAGGGCTTCAACAACTGAGAGCAAGGCAGTCTCAGTTGAATGTCCACTTCTGAAGCCAGATTGGTTGCTGTCAAGGAAGTTGTTTCTGTGTGAGAAAGGCAGAGACTTGGTTGAACACAGCTCATTCAAGTGTTTTTTGCAATTAAAGGAAGAAGGGAAACTGGTCTGTATTTCTCTAAAAGAGATGGGTTGAGGGTGGGTTTCTTAAGTAGTGGAGTTATACGAGCCTGTCTAAATGATGAGGGAAAAACACCAGTGTGGAGGGATGTGTTAATGATGTGAGTGAGTGCAGGTACAACTGCAGGAGAAGGGGCTTGAAGGAGATGATAGATGGAATAGGGATCAAGCAGACAAGAAGTAGGGTGATTTAGAAAGGATGAGTTTGGGGACTTTTAGTATACAAGAAGCAAAAGGCACTATTAATATAATATAATATATATCTTTTTAATATAATATAATATAATATAATATAATATAATATAATATAATATAATATAATATAATATAATATAATGAAGTTCACAACGCAGGTTCAGGTGGAGCCTAATCAACCAGTCCTGCCAATCATTGTTTCGACCGTATATAAGCAGCAGTCATTGTTCCGTCCTAGCGACTATTCTTCCGGCATCCCTCCACCACCCCTTCTCCTCCTTTAAATCCCTTCTCTTTCATCCACACCGTATCATCATAGGGGGGTTTCTTACTCAGAGCTCAAGCCAAGCCTCGGGTTTCAAGCCTCCTTCACGGACAGCAAGCCAAGTTCATTTTACTATTACCTGGCAGGGCTGAATGGGCAGGCAAACTCGTGAAATAATATATAATATATCTCTTTGTTCCCATAGAAAACGTGCAACACACAGCGCTGGGAAACGAAAGGGCAGCCAGAAAGATCTACGACCTCCTGACCTCTGGATCCATCATGAGGAGATGGAGCTGAAGAACATAGAGAAGCCCTCAAGCTCCGCCCCCTCCGGCCACGAGTCTCCAATCCAGAGCTGCCAGGAGATGGCGCCGGTCAGCCACAGCCAATCAGAGAGCCAGATGGGCAGCAAGAGCAGCCACTCAGGTGAGGCGCTCATTGATTCGACCACGAGCATGTGTGTGTGTGTGTGTGTGTGTGTGTGTCAACGGTTGAAGGTCATGCTGTTCTCTTCTTCAGGTGCAGACGGGGATGAGGCTTCCAGCAGCATTTCCACGTTAGAGCGATCGTTAGCCGCCCGCCGGGCCACACGCACCAAGATGATGATTCCCTTGGACTCTCAGCCCAGCAACACACGTGAGCCACTGCATTCAAACATTTAATGCCTGTTTACAACTAAAAAAATAATAACTACATTGATAACTATAGATATAAATGTAACTGAATAATAACGATAATAATAACCATAACTAGAAACATAACTATAACAACAGGGAGAACTATAATAATAGCAATGACAATACCTTTAACTGTAACAATATCAAATAACTATAACATCAATGATAATGGTAACAACAACTATAACTATGGCATAAACAGTCATATTAACCACAGCAATAACTATAACCATAACTGTAACAGATAATGATAGCTATAGTAATAACTGCAAAGATAATGATGACGGTAACTATAACTATAACCATAATTTAAACAATAACGATAGCCATAATGATAATAATGACAATAACAATAACTGATAAAAAATTTATGATAATGATAACTTTAAATATAACCATAACTTCAACAAGAACTATAACTTTAACAGTAACTATAGCAATAATGAAAACTAATGTTAACAATAACTATAGCGTTACATAGTAAATAAGTAAATATAGCGAAGTAACTATAGCAATTACGATAACTATAACAATAGTAATGGCAATAATGAAAATGGTAACCATAACTGCAACTATAATAACACAGCAACTATAATCAATAACTATAGCGATAGCTATAACAATAACTAAATATAACTATAATTATAACTATAGCAATTAAATTACTTTATAACTATAACTTTAACAAATATTCTATGACAATAACAGTAACTACAGCAATAATGATAACTATAATGATAGCAATAACTATAACTGTAATAATGATAACTATTACTATATCTATAACAAAAATGATAACAATGACTAAACCAATATCTATAACAGTAACAATCGTTTTTTATTCTAAGCATTCTGCTGGGTTTTTTTTGTCTGTCAAGTCATGGTGGATTCTCAATGTTTTATTGTTGTTGTTAAAAAACTTTCTAATAGTGATTCCAGTGATATTGCTCATCTTTATTATAAGTGTGTTGCAGACTCTGCTGTTCTCTTTGAGTGACATTAAAACATTGTGGTTATATAGTTATCGTTGTTGCTGTGAACGGCCCTTCAGTGTGTTTTAGACCTGATAGTGACAGACTGAGCTCCTCCATTAGGATCACACGCTGAACTCATTCATGACTCTGAGCAGAGAGACGAATCCCAACAATAAGCCCTGAAATCACAGGCAGAAGCTGCTTTTCTGAAGCTGACTCTGCAGGAGTCACAGTGTGATTCACATACGGAAGGAACTGAGGCAGAAATGGGATTTCCAGCAGTTATTCAGTGCTGTGTGTGACTCTGATTTCCTAATCCAGTTTACCCAGTTCAGCCCAAACCAGCAGACTAGTGTGTGTGTTCCTGAAGAGTGTGTGAGTGTGACAGGAGGAGAAGCGAGTGAATGTGAATATGAGCCGGATGTCTTATTGAAAGGGTTTGTTGTGTGTGTGTTTTGGGTGAAGATCGTCACGGGCTTTGGTTCTTCATGTGACGTGACGTGCTCCTCGCAGACGTTTCACTCGACTGCGTCTGATTCCTGCCGGGGTTTGAGCTGCGTCAGTCGCGTGAGCGTCTCCTCTCTGACCTCCTGTCGCGATTCCTCACCCTGCCACATCCTGCCGTTTATTATGCACCTCCTTCCTGCTCCCAAACCACATGAAAGAAGCTTCATCTCCTCCACTGGGAACAGAAAGCATGGATTAATGATTGGGAAAAATGGCGATCGCTGTAAGGAAGTTTTGAGAGGAAATAGGAGGGTGGGATACGAAAGTCACGAGTGAAAGAGTTGGAGGGTGGGATACGAAAGTCACGAGTGAAAGAGTTCAGATAGAAGAAACTAAACGCTATGTAATTAACAAAGTTACTATATGGTGTCCTTATGAAATGATCAGTTTCTCATTTTATTTGGATCTGGATGAACTCAAAGCAAAAGATCAGGTATTAACTGTCATGAAAGCAATAACACTAACAATAGCTATAACTTTAACAGTAACTATAGCAGTTACATTTACTATAACACGAGCTGTAACAATGATGTTCATGATAACCATAACTGTAACAATAAGTATAGCTATAACTATAATGATAACTGTAACTATAACTATAGTAATTACAATTACTATTACGACAGCTATAACAATCATTTTAATGATAACCATAATTGTAACAATATATATGGCTACAATTATAATAACTGTAACTAAGATAACTATAACTAACTTTATCCATAATTTTAACAATAACTATACAGCAGTAATCACTATAGCTATAAATATAGCTATAAATATAATGATAACTGAACTATAATGACAGCAGTAATCAACCATAACATAACAATAAAATATAACCTGAGTATAACCATAGCTACAACAATAAAAACAATTACTATAACTGTAATTACTACTGTAACTATAAGAATAACTATAATGATAACTATAACTACAATAATAACAATAAGTAAATAACTTTACCAATAACAATTAATACAGCTGTAAATATTATACTAACTCTATATATAGCAATAGCATTTAACAATAAAATCTAATAATAATAATAAT
>NC_056601.1:36232149-36259649 GCF_018340385.1 Cyprinus carpio | reverse complement strand
AAATCCAACACAATAAAACAGATAAACTAATAAGAGAGCACACTGATTAGTAAAATTACATTGATCCAAAAGCCAGAGAAAAAAAGATATTTCTTCAGCGAGGATTTAAAACAGTCAAAATCAGAGGACAGTCAAATGTGCATTGTGTAGGCAAATAACAGTGTTTATTTTGCTAAATGAATCAGTTATGAAACAAATTCAATAATTTTAGGTTGCTCTGGATAAAATCGTCCGCTAAATGGTTAAATGATTAAATGTAATTTCAGCTCTATAGTGTTATTATTCAGATTAATTCAGTTCAAGTTTTGATCTCATCAAATCAATATTACTGAATATTGTCTTTTAAACCACAAAATATAATTTATTAAAAAAACTCTGGACATGATCATATGTGATTCACTGAAACACTGTCAACGAATTTGAAATGCATCAAATCTTCATGTGATTGGCTGCTGTCTGGTGTTTTAGGCTCTGCTTTGCATAAAGCTCAGTTTTCCCCAATCGTTGTGTGTTTGTGTGTTTTTCTCAGCAATGTCAGCGGAGGGCGCCGGTCCAATGGCCCCGCAGCAGCCGCAGCCACTGATTCCCACAGCGCAGTCGGAGCCGTCGGGGTCGGAAGAGATTCCCAGCCGCACCATCCCGACCGCTTGTGTGCGGCCCACGCATCCCCTGCGCAGCTTCACCAACCCCCTCCTGCCTCCACCCATGGGCACCATCGAGCCCAAAGTCTACACGCCCATGACAGGTACAGCTCCATCAGTCATGGAAATATTCATATTAGTGTCTGCTTTTATTCAGTAAATCACTGCACTCTTAAACATAAAGAGATGAAAGAAAGAGAACAGAGCTGCCCAAACTAGCTGGCCCCTGATGACTTTTGATTTGGCCTCAATGCCAAAGCACAAAAATGGGGGGAAAAAGGTAAAATGTCTAAAATTGTCATAAAAAAATTAACATTAAAAAAAAATGTTTAATTGACATTTATGTACATACATACATCTTTTTTTTTAACTTTGAAATGTTACAAAACAATATAAGAGAATTTGATTTGAAATATTTTTTACATTTTTTTTAATGTAAAAAAAATTATTTAGAACTAACGTTAAAAAATGTAAAAATGTTAAAAATGTTGTGTAAATGTAACAATATAAGTGAATTTGATTTAAAATATTTACATTTGTTACTTTTAAGTAATGTAAAACTATTTTTAAAAATGTTATTTAAATATTTTATATTAATAAATTATTATATTATATATATATATATATATATATATATATATATATATATTTTTTTTTTTTTTTTTTTTTTTTTTTTTTTGCCTTCTATTTCTGGCCCTCTGTGTGTTTGCTTCCTCAAAAAACCTTTCAATGAACAGCTCTTAAGAAAATAACATTTTAATAATCTGAAGAACCTTTCTCCATTTTAAAGAAACTTTTGTGCATCAGAAAGCTGCTTACTCTTTAAAATAAAGGTTCCAGAAAATTTTTATTTTTTTTATAGTGATGCCATAGAAGAACCATTTCTGGTTTCCTAAAATCTGGTTCTATAGAGCTTTATACAATACAGATCATGTCGAAGCAGCTTTACAGTGTTAAACAGGAAAATAGTATGTTGATAATGCAGGAGGACAATAGTAAACCATGTTTTCTTAGTGTGAAGAACATTTTAATAGTCTGAAGAACATTTTTCCACTATAAACCTCTTTGGTGCAATGGAAAGATTCATGAATGTTAAAGGTTCTTTATGGAGCATCAATACCAATAAAGTGTAGGTTGTGCTGGTTATGTGAATATGGAGAAATAGAATATAGTGGGTTGTGTTGTGCTGTCTGTAGCCAGAGGCGGAGACTTGAAGCTGTATCTACTTTGAGTCTGGAGTCTGAGGGTCTCTTGGTGGGAATCAGTGAACAAAGCACTTGGTTTGTTTGTGTGTGTTGAGTTCCCATCTGTGGCTGTAATGTTCATCGATTGCAGACATCACAACAGTGTGGAAACTCTCTCAAAAACTGACGCTCCAGGGCTTCTGCTTCCTCAGAGGAGATCTGACTCTCTCTGGATCTTAAGTCCCGTATTGGCAGCGCTGCAGCAGATATTCAGAGACAGACGCAGCAGCGCAAGTTTCCCCCGCAGTTAGGATTTAATTGGTTCTGCTCAAACCGTTTCGTGTATGTGGGGCTCCAGACGCTTTTCCATTAAGCTTGAGAATGGAGTCTGAATGGACACTTTTTCCGCTCAGATGTTTGACAGGCATCCGATTATAAGATCCAGCAGTGAGAGCAGATGAAACGTTCCAGGATCTGATGAAAAGATTCGCTCCGTAATCCAGCAGAGAAACTCAATCTGATTTATCTGTCTATCTGTCTATCTGTCTGTCTGTCTGTCTGTCTGTATATCTATCTTTCTATTGTTAGTAAGTAGGTTAGTTCTATCTACCTATCTATCATTAGTTAATTAGTTAGTAGGTTAGTTCTATCTATCTATCTATCTATCTATCTATCGTTAATTAGTAGGTTAGTTCTATCGTTAGTTAGTAGATTAGTTCTATCTATCTATCGTTAATTAGGTAGTAGGTTAGTTATATCTATTGTTAGTGAGTTAGTTAGTTAGTTAGTAGGTTAGTTATATCTACCTATCTATCATTAATTAATTACTTAGTAGGTTAGTTCTATCTATTGTTCGTTAGTTATTTAGTAGGTTAGTTCTATCTATCCATCTATCTATCCATAATCTATAGCAGTCTATTTATCTATCTATCTGTCATTAATTAGTAGGTTAGTTCTACCTACCATTAGTTAGTTAGTTAGTTAGTTAGTATGTTAGTTTGTTTGTTTGTTTGTTTTTTATTTATTTGTTTGGTTAGTTAGAAGGTTAATTATATCTATCGTTTGTTAGATAGTAGGTTAGTTCTATCTACCGATCTATCGTTAATTAATTAGTTAGTTGGTAAGTTAGTTGTATCTATCATTCTATCTATCTATCTATCTATCGTTAGTGAGTTAGTTAGTTAGTTAGTTAGTAGGTTAGTTCTATCTACCTATCTATAATTAATTAATTAGTTAGTTAGTAGGTTAGTTCTATCTATAGTTCATTAGTTAGTTAGTAGGTTAGTTCTGTCTATCTATCTTTCTGTCTGTCTGTCTGTCTATATGTCAATCTATCTATCTATCTATCTATCTATCTATCTATCATCTATCTATCTATCTATCTATCTATCGTTAGTTATTTAGTAGGTTAATTTGATCTACCTATCTATCGTTAATTAATTAGTTAGTAGGTTAGTTCTTTCTACCGTTGGTTAGTTAGTTAGTTAGTTAGTTACTTAGTTACTTAGTTAGTAGGTTAGTTCTATCTACCTATCTATTGTTAATTAATTAGTTAGTTATTAAGTTCTATCTATCTATCTACATTTACATTGTCATTTAGCAGACGCTTTTATCCAAAGCGACTTACAAATGAGGACAATGGAAGCAATCAAAATCAACAGAAGAGCAATGATATATAAGTGCTATAACAAGACTCAGTTAGCTGAACACAGTACACGTAGCAAGGGCTTTTAAATAATATAATAAATAAAAAGAAAAACAGATAGAAATAGAATAGATAAAGCTAGTGTTAGAGGTCTTTTTTGCTTTTGTTAATTGTATAATAAATGAATAGAAAACAGATAGAATACAAAAAGATTAGAAAGCTAGTGAGTTTTTTTTTGTTTGTAATAGTATAAGAATAGTGGGTGATATGGTTTGGGGTTAAATTAAAGATGATTGAGATTTTGTTTTTAGCAGTTTTTTGTGGATTTCTAAGGACTGGGATTGAGTTGGGCAGGTCATTCCACCAGGAGGGAACATTTAATTTAAAAGTCCGTAAAAGTGACTTTTTACTTCTTTGGGATGGCACAATCAAGTGACGTTCACTTGCAGAATGCAAGCTTCTAGAGGCACATAAGTCTGAAGTAATTTTTTTTTAGGTAAAGGGGTGCAGAGGCAGTGGTGGTTTTGTGGTTTTTATGCGAGCAGCTATTGGTAGCCAGTACAAATTGATAAACAGAGGGGTGACGTGCATTCTTTTCAGCCCATTAAAAATTAATCTTGCTGCCGCGTTATGGATTAATTGTAAAGGTTGCCAAGAGAGCATTGCAATAGTCCAGCCTGGACAGAACAAGAGCTTGAACAAGGAGTTGTGCAGCATGTTCCGAGAGAAAGGGTCTGATATTCCTTGATGTGAATAAAGCAAATCTGCAGGACCGGACAGTTTTAAGCAATGAGGTCTGAGAAAGTCAGCTGATCATCAATCATAACTCCAAGGTTTCTGGCTGTTTTTGAAGGAGTTATGGTTGATGTGCCTAACTGGATGGTAAAATTGTGATGAAACGATGGGTTTGCTGGAACAACAAACAGTTCTATATTGGCAAGGTTGAGTTGAAGGTGATGGTCCTTCATCCAGCAAGAAATGTCTGTTAGACAAGCTGAGATGTGAGCAGCTATCGTCGGATCATCAGGATGGAATGAGAGGTAGAGCTGAGTGTCATCAGCATAGCAATGGTATGAAAAGCCATGTTTCTGAATGACAGAACCTAATGATGCCATGTAGACAGAGAAGAGAAGTGGTCCAAGAACTGAGCCCTGAGGCACCCCAGTAGTTAGATGTTGTGACTTGGACACCTTACCTCTCCAAGATACATTGAAGGACCTATCTTAGAGGTAAGACTCAAACCACAGGAGTGTGGTTCCTGAGATGCCCTTTGTCAGTAGAGTTGACAGGAGGATCTGGTGGTTAACTGTGTCAAAAGCAGCGGACAGATCAAGCAAGAGAAGTATTGAAGATTTGGAATCCGCTCTTGCCAGTCTTAGGGCTTCAACAACCGAGAGCAAGGCAGTCTCAGTTGAATGTCCACTTCTGAAGCCAGATTGGTTGCTGTCAAGGAGGTTGTGCTGTGTGAGAAAGGCTAAGAGAGACTTGGTTGAACACAGCTCGTTCAAGTGTTTTTGCAATGAAAGGAAGAAGGGAAACTGGTCTGTAGTTCTCTAAAAGAGATGGGTTGAGGGTGGATTTCTTAAGTAGTGGAGTTATACGAGCCTGTCTAATCCGTCTGTCTGTATGTCTGTCTATCTGTCTGTCTATCTATCTGTCTGTCTGTCTGTCTGTCTGTCTGTCTGTCTGTCTGTCTGTCTGTCTGTCTATCTATCTATCTATATGTGGTTCTATTGTTCTGACTGTCTGTCAGTTTCAGTCGTGGTTTTCTTGGCTCTTTAATGTAGTTTTTTTCTTGTTTGAGTCTCAGTCTCTTCTTGCAGTGTCGGTGTGTGGTCTGTCTCTCCTTTATTCTCTTGCATGAAATACGTGTGAATAAGGCTTGTTTGACAAATTAATCATTCGTTTGAACTTTGTATTGTGTCTTATTCCCTCACGTTGTGAGTTATGACTGATCAAGTAAGTGCCCCCGGTTAGTTCATTATCACAGCTTGTGTTGTATCACTAGTGCTTTGATTTACTCATGTTAATTAATTGTCATCAGGAGCCGAGAGTGTAAATCAGCTGCGGGGTGCATCGACTGATGGAAACATATGAAATACAGCAGAATAAAAGCCATGGAGCCTCAGGAGACGGCCGAGCGTTTGAGGGCTGTCGGGTTTATATTTACTGTCCGCGAGCTTCACAGACTCGCCTTTGTTCCTCTTGTTTCTGAGGAGTCCATTCGTCTTTTAAAGAAGAATTTAAAAGCCGTCTCCTTCCTGCCCGAGAGAGACAGATCAATCTATCAGCCTGTATGTCAGTCATGCCAGATTCTCTTTCAGCTTAAAGGCATCAGACAGTCCAGAGAAGCTCTGACACCGGAGATCCTTCATGCATTTTAATTCAGACAATTCAGTTGATTTAATCTGAAACATTTACAGCTTGTCAAATTTGTGTTCTGTCTTTGGCGAAGGTGTTTCCTCTTGCTTTTATCAAGCGTTTCTTTTTTCCAGGATGTGGTGAAATATTGTGATATAAACACACAGAAACTGGCCTTTGGCTCAGAGCTGATGCCTGCGATGGCCACTTCACCACCAGTTAAATGGTTTTTTTAAAGCGCTGTCCATGATGTGAGGGATAACGTGGCAGACAGACCTGAAGCGCTTTAGACCATCCAGTCATTTCACACACCATAACACACACCGTCCTCGACTGAGAGACGCAATTTGTCAGAAAATAAAGACAAAGAGGAGCAGAGAGAGGGAGGAGTGTTGACTTATTGAGAATCTTATGAAAACAGCTCACATTTCACCCTAAAACAAAAAAATATATATTGTGCATGACAAAAATTTGGCTTATTTTAAAGCCAGTTTGATTATTTCACATTATGATATTATTTTCATGACAATTAAGCTTAAATATTTCCTGTTTAAGGACCTTAAATTCTTATTCTCATTTATGTTTCTCATTAGATTCTCATTGTTGTAGAACAATGTTTTTTATTTATTTATTTATTTATTTAAATCAGAACAATCTGGAAATACTACCATTATGTAAAAGTACTTGCATCATTCAAAACAATACATCATTATTTTCATGACAGTTAACTCTCAAATTCTCATTACAGTAATGCAAAGAAAATAAATAGATCTAAAAATATACTTTATTGTTGTCATGCAATGTAAACAGTCTTATTTCTTCTTGTTTTGAGTTGAAATGTGACCCTTAATATGGTTTTGAAGAAAATGAAGCTTATTTTAAGTCCAGTATGATTTTTTTACATCATGACATTATTTCCATGATAGTAAAACACAAATATTTCCATTGCTATATGTGACTCTGTGTTTAAGGAGCTCCTCATTTATGTTTCTCATTAGATTCTCGTTGTTGTATAATACTTTACCATTTTGTAGTGCATTTACTGTAATGCAAAGAAAAATTATGCTCTGGCTCTAAAAATAGTCATGCAAAATAAAAGCTTCTTCTGGCTTTGCAAACACAAATAGTCATTGTTGCTAGATGAGTTTGGACATTTAAGGAGCTTCTTAAACATCCAAACTCATACAGCAACCATAATTATTTAGCAATATAATTATAATTAGAAGTTCTTATTTATGTTTCTCATTAGATACTCGTTGTAGGACAGCATTTGTTTATTTAAATCGGCATTAATTAAATACAAATCAGCAAATACTACTAATATGTATAAATACTTCACCCTTTGAATAATGCATCATCAGTGAACCCTCAAATTCTCATTACTGTAATGCAAAGAAAAATAATGCACTATGTCTCTAAAAAACATGTCTCTTCATTTTCGTCATGCAGAATGTAAAAAGATGTTTCTCCTGGTTGGGGTTGAAATGTGACCCAGCCGTG
Source organism: Cyprinus carpio (assembly GCF_018340385.1). Lineage (NCBI taxonomy): Eukaryota > Metazoa > Chordata > Actinopteri > Cypriniformes > Cyprinidae > Cyprinus > Cyprinus carpio. Next base: position 36,252,318 of record NC_056601.1, on the reverse strand, counting down.
TTTTGATGGTTTGTCTGAGACTCCTCAGTGAATTGACCGATCTGTGTTTCAATCTAACGCTCGGCACTCGTCGTGACCTCATTCCCGCTGAACGGGAGTCTGTTTGGAGCAGAAGAAGGTTATGAATTGCTATTGAAGATGTGTTCTCTAAAGCACCTTTTAAGAGCTGGTTTGTCACGTCTCTGTGAGAGTCGAAGTTTGGCTCTCGGCTATATCTGTGGCAGAAGTTAATGAGTGCTAATCATCTCTGGACGAGCGACAAGAAGAGAAATGACAGCGATAATATCACTTACCACTCCAATGCACCTCGAAAACAGTGAAAACAGTGTCACGTCCAGATCCCGCTGGACAAAACCAACCTGAAGTGGTTCATCAGGCCAGTTTTAGTGTACTAGAATATTACGTTTGTTATATTTTTGATCTGTATTGGTCTTTTGTTTTAGCTTTGTGTTGGTGAGTGATTAGCATGAGCGAGTTGCAGTAGCAGAGCGTGAGCGACACATAAATTGCTTTACAGTTGACTGAAAATCCATATCAGAAAAACATTGAGCAGTTAGCACGGTGCGAATGCTAACAAGCCCCTCCGGAGGACTGCATCTCTCGGAGCTGTTGCGCACATGAATGTCTTTTCTCATAATGTACTAATAATGGGGATATGTGATATTTTGGCTGCTCAGTTTTGCTTTTCTTTAGAGTAATGAGACTGTTGTGTTTTATGCACCTTACTGTATATTATATATATATATATATATATATATATATATATATATATGTATATATAGTATTATTATTATTATAAGGCTGTACTAATGCAAACCAATGTTCTTTAGTATAAATGAGATATTACTGTAGTTTTTGTTAATGTTCATTTTATTTTTATATTTTTTGCTATTATGTTAATTTTTGTTAAAGTTTTTACACATTTTGTTTTGTGTTTTTGTCATTATTATTAGTTTTTGTTGTTTTACATTTTTCTATATGGTTTATTAATTTGAATTCAGTTTGCTTTATTTTAGTTTATTGTTGAACTAAATTAAAATGAGAAATGAAACTAGCTGAAATAAAATGATTAATGTTTTTTTATTTTATTTTAAACATTTATTTTATTTCAAGTAACGAAAATGTTTTTTTATTATTGTTTTAGTTTTTAGTTAACTATAATAATGCATGGGTATTTGAAAATGTGTATTTTTAATACTTTCCTTTCATAAATCTATTTTACACTAAAATATTGTTACACTCAGGACCTTCAAGACAAAAATTATTAATTAAAATTAATATTGTTCCTAATCATTGACTTATCCAAGACTGTAATAATCCACAAAAAAAAAAAATTATTAGCATTTAGTATATGGAAAATATGGGGGGTGGGGGGGATCATATTATGTAAACAAACTAAAGGCTTTAAAGGCTTAAAATGTAGAAAAATTATTAATTTTGGGTAGCTATGAATATGACTGATATGACTGCACATTAAGGATGATGAAGTCATCCAGCTGAACAACGTGAAAGCGCTTTAACTTGGTTTCATAGACCGGGAGCTTAGATGAGTTCTACATTAACAGTCAACGGTAATTCTGCTCTCTAATCACTGCCACTGATAAAGCAGAAGAGCTTTAGGGGTTTTCTGACTCAAAGCGTCCCTTCCTGGAGCAGGTGCCGCCAATCTCTGCAGTTAAATTGCGCTGCTAATGCTGAGTCTGTCATTAAGGTGGAGGAATGTGAGAGATTCTGGAAGCTTGTTATCAGCATCTATCATCACACTCCGTCAGTTCCCACATCTTTAGAGAGAAAACTCACGGATGAGCCAGGATGCTATCAGCCCATCCATCTGTCCGTCTCTCTCTCTCTCTCTCTCGTTCTCTGTCAGTCTGTGTCTCTCGCTCGTCTGGAGGTCTGCCAGTGCAGCTCTGGATGGAGATCTGGATTTGGCTCCTTTAACTACATCCATTTATCACATGATTTTGTTGCATGTAGGGTCAGCAGCATCGGGCTGTTCCTGGTGCTGAAAATAATGAAAATAATTTGTAACTAACTAACATCAACTGTTGGGTTCTTCAAAATATCTCCTTCTGAAGAAAGAAACTCGTGGAGGTTTGAGGATGAGTGATGTCAGAATGTTTGTTTTTGGGTGCACTATAACTTTAATGGCTGATGTGTTGATGTGTTCTGTGTGTTTCTCTGCTCACAGGCGGGAGTTTACCCAAACCGCAGGTGAAGACGGCCTCGCTGGGTCAGGCTGGGAAGGCCCGCTCTCCGTTACTGCCTGTTTCAGTGCCGACCGCTCCGGAGACGACTGAAGACGGACAGAAGCAGCCAGACGACCCGGCCAGCGTGAGTCACACACACACACACATACACATACACACTCACACACACTATCACTCACTCACACACACACACACACACTATCACTCACACACACACACACACACACATGCACTGATCCAGATATCCTCATCAAACACTCTCTTCAGTCTCTCAGAGCACTTTGGACTCGGCGGGGAGTCTCTTTAAATCTCGGCCGTAAGCTGAACGCTTAACAGCTGATGGGAATTATTTCCATAAAACCTCAAGCAACAATTTGCCTCGTTTTCCTTCTCTAAATAAAAGAATGGTTGATGCTTCTGTGATTCAAAAACCAATCCTGGTTTTCCTCTGCTTTATTGGGTGTAGTTATTAATATTTTGTGAAGATTTGCGGCAGGCGTACTGTCTTCAGTGTGAATCATTGAACAGGCAGATGAGAGCACAGACAGAGCTCATCTATTGATGACACAATAACAAGAGGAAGTGGGAAGTTTGTGCTCGGGGTTTGATTTGGCCTCAGACGACTCGCTTTTCTAATTTATGAGCGAGAGATGGAAAGGTCAGGAGACTCTGTCCATCCAACACGTATCGGTGTAATTGGAATGGCCTTTTCTCTTCAGAGATGAAGCAGATAAACAAACTGACACTGATCAGACACTTCAGCACAGCCCCAGTGAGAGAGTTTACCGGTAATACCGCGGTAGATATATTTATGCAAGAGACAATTATTTGACTCATTATAAATACACTTCCTGATTTCATTAAAGCAGGGATTCACAGGCTTTGTTATCAGCCAAAGGCCTTTAAACTAAATCACTGAATAATTGAATTCAAAACTTTAAATAAAAAAATTATTTTAAGTGAATATTTCCAAAATCTTAGACATTTGCATGTTCATGGTAGTTTTGACTTTAATTTTAAAGTTTTAGAAATGCTGTTGTGTGTTTTTTAATTTTAATTTTATATATATATATATATATATATATTATATATATATATATATATATATATATATATATATATATATATATATATATATACAGTATATATATATATAATGCATGTGAGTAAATAAATAAAATATTTTTAGTAAGTGTTTTACTGGTCTTTATTTTAAAATTATTTATTATTTTTCATTTTTATTTAATTATTTATTTATTTACTTATTTTTGTTCAATTTAAATCATTATTAGCTTTTCATCAACTCATGAGTGTCAGGTCAGGGTTATTATAGTTAACTAAAACTAAAACCATTAAAAACTATTTTGTTACAATATAATCGCCAAGGTAACATTTCTCATTTTCATTTAGTTTAGTTTTTAGTTAATGTGATGTACCAAAATAACTAAGACTAAAACAGAAATAAAAATGAATAAAAACTATATAGGCATTTTTAATAATAATAATAATAATAATAATAATATAAAAATTAAAAACACACAACAAAACCACCCCTAAACTATCTAAAATTAAAAAAATTAAATATAAAATAATATAATATAACTAAAATATGAATAAAAATTATAATAGTATATTAATGATATCAAAATATCTCAAGCATTAGTATATAATATAAGGAAAGGATATGTATTATAAAGAAATATCACATCCTCATAAGGGTAAATTTTTCAAAATTGAGATTTATAAATCATCTGAAAGCTGAATAAATAATCTCTCCATTGATGTGTGGTTTATTAGGAGGACAATATTTGGCTGCAGATACAACTATTTGAAAATCTGGAATCTGAGGGAGCAAAAAAATCTAAATATTGAGAAAATCATTTTTAAAGTTGTTCAAATGAAGTTCTTAGCAATGCATATTACTAATCAAAAATTAAGTTTTGATATATTTACGGTAGGAAACTTACGAAATATCTTCATGGAACATGATCTTTACTTAATATCCTAATGATTTTTGTCATAAAAGAAAAATGTATCATTTTGGCACATACAATGTATTGTTGTCTATTGCTACAAATATACCTGTGCTTTCATGGAACATAATCTTTACTTAATATCCTAATCAAATGATGATGATTGTGCACAACTACAGTAGAAATGAGAATTGGTGCTGTTCAATATGTAAATTGCACGTGAGTTTGTGTTGCATGTGTCTAAAATCAGATATTGGCCTGTCAGAGTGTTTAAAGCAAACAGTCTTCCCCTGACGAGAGTTTCTAGACTGGTGACGATAGAACAGCCCTTCAATTAATGCTTGAGTGTTTTCATACAGATGTCTGATGTTATAGATGTTATACATCAAGAACAGTGCTGGGATATCCATGCAATGACTTCACTAACTGTTTGCATGGATCAGTGACCTCTCCCAAACCAGGTTCAAGTTTCTGATCTGCTCTTGTGCTCCGCAGGTGTACGAGCAGGACGATCTGAGCGAGCAGATGGCCAGTCTGGAAGGTCTGATGAAGCAGCTCAATGCCATCACGGGTTCAGCCTTTTAACGCAGACGCAGAGGACTCTCTCTGATTCACCTGAACCCCTCGAACGGGATTATAAAGGGAAAATGACTCCGAACCGAATCTCCTCGCTGGAGAAGAAGCGTCTCTTTTCTAACACTGTCTGAGATTTTATACTGGTTTACGTACACGTCCGAGTGAATCCATCAGGAGGAAGACTGTGAGGATTCCTGAGCTTCATCTACTGACGGAAACCTTTCCCATGGGATTATTAACAATTCATCTCAAACACGACCGAGTTGCCAAAATGCAAACTTTTCACTGACATCTTGCCAATCTATTGCTGCCAAAATCCCTTGAATACACTTCACTAGGGAACTGTATGTTCACACTACAAAGCGGTCGGATGAAGCCGAGAAGATGGGATCATTTTGCTCACGCAGCACTGATTTTGTTGTTGATTGTTTGTTGTGTCTCTTTGTGAATCTCATATTGGTTTATTATTTGACCGCAGTGAAACTGTAAACCCCTGCGGTGAGCTCACATTATGCATTTCATCTCCATCCAGGGATAAATGAACCACTCGTGCTGCCAAAAATGATTTTCTTCCTCAGTATTTTTGACTTGTTTTCCGCTAAAAATATCTAAATGTTCTTAAATCAAGATGCATTTACTTGAGAAGCAAAATGACGTCAGATAACAAGTCTTCTTTTCTGATAAAGGTATAAAAATGTAGTTTACACTTGAAACTAGAAAAAAAAGGGGGGAAAAACGTATTTTTCTGAACCTGTCTGCAGATATTTTTTTCTTGGTTTAAGCATTTTTTTTTTTTTTGTAAACAAGTCATTTGTTTCTCCAGTAAATGTCCCATGCACCAAAAAAACAAAATCAAATAAAATTTTCAGCTTATTTTAAAATATACAAAAATAGGCCAAAAAGTATATTTGCTAAAATGTGTTTCAAAATATATTTATGTAAATATATTTTCTACAATATTTTTTTGGCCATTTTGGTGTATTTTTGAAAATATATGTTTCAAAAGCATAAAAATGAGTTCATATATTTTCAATCATAGAAAATGCATTCACATTTCACACTTGTAGAAAATAATTATTTGTTGTCTATAACACACATGAACATTTGATCAAAAAATGTAGCTACTGTAAGATTCTAAATGTATTTTCTTGCCCCTGAAATACATTTTGAAATATATATTTGGTATATGAAGGTTGAATATAAACATATTTTCTATATTTAGTTTATTGTTTACAACATATATTTTGGCCAGAATTTTTTCCCTTTTTTCTTTTGAAATGTTGATATATTTGTGCTGGAAAGCAAGTGAAAAACACTGAAGAGGAGAATGTTTCTGGTCTTGGGTTGGTTTGGCTGTGACGGTGATCAGTCGGGCGGCGGAGGGTGAAAAAGGAGGACAAACATGGCAGATGACTGAATTCATTTGTCAAATAATGTTAATGTGACCGCTTTGAGACATTTAATGCGTCTCACACCATCAGCTTTCCGTTCATCTCTTTTTTGTTATGTCAGGAAGCGCAAACAAGACTTTTTATGTGCCTATATATATTTTTGTTCACTTTTTGGTCACTTTATTTATTTGCTGTGCTGCGAGACAAAAGATGGAAGATGAATGAAGGATGAAATGCGTCCCTATATTTGATATTTTTCTGGTAGCGTACAGACCCTGTAGCTGTTTTTTACTGTACAGATGCAGCGAGCGACTGATGGACTGATCGCTGTGGCGTCATGGACTCGTTGGGTTTCTACGATATATTTAATATATGATTTAGATTGTTCCTTTCACAGTAATTTATGAAGACGATGTGACTAAATCTAGAGCTTTTATTTAGCCCATTAGGAGAATAAAGGAGGGGGAATTCTGGGACGGATTTTCACTGTGTTTTTGAAGGAAGATATTTTGCTTCAGCATCATAACACACCTTCGGTTGTCTTTCGTTTTTGTGTCACGTTAAATATGATCGACAACATTCCTGACGTTTGGATCCTCCCATAATGTTCCGTCTGAAGCGCAGAGTTTGTGTGGATGTGCAGTCGCTCTCAGAAAGGTCAGAAGTTACAGTAACACTTTCTATGAAGCCCATATTTATAATACATTATAAGGATATACATTATAATGCATTATAAAAAACTATGTTATATCATCATAACAACAATTATAATACATTATAATGCTTACGCATTTGTGGTTATAACTTTTAAGGTTATGATTATTTATAACACAGAATGTTGATTGCTTTAAGTAAAGAGCATAAGAAAGATGGCAAGATATGAGACTTATAATACATTATAACTATGAGAAATATAATCTGTTGTTACTTAAGTGAATGCAACATGTTCACTGTGTGTAATAGACCATCATACTCTTAAACGCTATAACCACAAATAAGTAAATATTATAATAAATTAAAAATATGAATATTCATAAGATGATATAACATATTATAAGGTTTTTTTAATGCATTATGCATTCATTATAATGCCTTAAGAATACCCTTATAATGTATTGTAAATATGGGCTTCATAGAATGTGTTACCAAAGTTACAATTAACATTTTTAACATTACATGGCAGAGGGGGAAAAAAGAGTTATAAACTCAGAATTGCTATAAAAAAGTAACAATTCTGAGTTTATACCTATTCTGACTTTATTTCTCAGAATTACAAGTTAATTTCTCACAATTTTAAGTTAATATCTTACTATTGTGACTTTTTTCTCTCATAATTGCAAGGATTCTGAATTCTAACCAATTCTGACTTAATATCTAAAGTTTGACATCTCGCAATTCTAAAAAAAAAAAAAATCAGAATTGTGAGATTTTTTTTTTTTTTTCAGGTTTATATCTCGTAATTCTGACAGCATTTATTTTCCAGAGAACTCTTCCTGTAATCCAGCAGTGCCGGGGCTGATGGGATTGATCCCTGATCAGCTGATCGTTGGTGTGTCTCAGAATCACCTTCATGCAGTGACTAATTAGTCGTGTTAATGATAGAGTCAGAAGGAACATGAGCAGGCGTGTTAGACCTTCTCTGCTCGCGAGAGGAGGAGTCATTCTTATGTGTATTTTACTTCATCCTTAAATTGTCCAATGTTAGCGTCGTTAACCAAATTAGAGTAGTGATTGAGATCTGAAATGCTGCCGAGTCGAACCCTCCGGCTGTTTCTACCCATGACGTTGTATACGATTACTGGTTTTGTAATGCACTGTAGAACAGTCCAATGTTCCTTTTTATATAGAAATGTTATTTGAATGGTGCATTCTTTTTGTTTGATAAATAAAGCCTTTGATAATAAACCGTGTCTGTGTTTTCGATTCTGTTTGCAGGATTACAATACTGTGATTGGGTAACCGCTGCAGAAAGGCCTTTTACATCTCCTTTCAAAAAGCCCTGAAGGGTTTAAGCACAACCTGATTAACCACACGGATAGATGTGTGCAGATTAATAAACTAATATGATGGAGATGTTAGTGAGTTAATTATCTATCTGTCTATCTATCTATCTATCTATCTATCTATCTATCTATCTATCTATCTATCTATCTATCTATCTACCTATCATTAGTTAGTTAGTTAGTCATATCTATCTGTTGTTAGTTAGTAGGTTAGTCCTATCTATGTATCATTAGTTAGTTAGTTAGTTAGTTAGTAGGTCAGTTCTATCTATCTATCTATCTATCTATCTATCTATCTATCTATCTATCTATCTATCTGTCATTGGTTGGTTGATTGGTTAGTTAGTTAGTTTATAGTAGGTTAGTCCTATCTATTTGTTGTTAGTTAGTAGGTTAGTTCTATCTATCTATCTATCTATCTATCTATCTATCTATCTATCTATCTATCTATCTATCTTTGTTAGTATGTTTGTGTTTTTATTTAGTTGGTTATCTATCTATCTATCTATCTATCATTGGTTGGTTGTTAGTCCTATCTATATATGTCTGTCGTTAGTTAGTCCTATCAAGTATCTATCTATCTATCTATCTATCTATCTATCTATCTATCTATCTAACGTTATTTAGTTAGTTAGTTAGTTAGTTAGTAATATCTATCTGTTGTTAGTTAGTAGGTTAGTCCTATCTATGTATCGTTAGTTAGTTAGTTAGTTAGTAGGTCAGTTCTATCTATCTATCTATCTATCTATCTATCTATCTATCTATCTATCTATCTATCTATCTATCTATCTGTCATTGGTTGGTTGATTGGTTAGTTAGTTAGTTTATAGTAGGTTAGTCCTATCTATTTGTTGTTAGTTAGTAGGTTAGTTCTATCTATCTAATCTATCTATCTATCTATCTATCTATCTATCTATCTATCTATCTATCTCTATCTATCTATCTATCTATCTATCATTGGTTGGTTGATTGGTTAGGTAGTTAGTTGTTAGTAGGTTAGTCCTATGAATTATCTATCTATCTATCTATCTATCTATCTATCTATCTATCTATCTATCTATCTATCTATCTATCTATCGTTAATTAGTTAGTAGGTTAGTTCTATCTATCTATCTATCTATCTATCTATCTATCGTTAGTTAGTTAGTTAGTTAGTTAAGTTAGGAGGTCAGTTCTATCTATCTATCTGTTTTTGTTTTTTTGTATTTATCTATCTATCTATCTATCTATCTATCTATCTATCTGTCATTGGTTGGTTGATGGTTAGTTAGTTTATAGTAGGTTAGTCCTATCTATTTTGTTGTTAGTTAGTAGGTTAGTTCTATCCTATCTATTTATCTATCATCTACAGTAATCTATCTATCTATCTATCTATCTATCTATCTATCTATCATTGGTTGGTTGATTGGTTAGGGTAGTTCTGGTTGTTAGTAGGTTAGTCCTATCAAGTATCTATCTATCTATCTATCTATCTTTCTATCTATCTATCTATCTATATATCTATCTATCTATCTATCTATCTATCTATCTATCTATCTATCTATCGTTATTTAGTTAGTTAGTTAGTCATATCTATCTGTTGTTTAGTCCTATCTATGTATCGTTAGTTAGTTAGTTAGTATAGGTCAGTTCTATATCTATCTATCTATCTATCTATCTATCTATCTATCTATCTATCTATCTATCTATCTATCTGTTGTCATTGGGTTGGTTGATTGGTTAGTTAGTTAGTTAGTTTATAGGGTTAGTCCTATCTATTTGTTGTTAGTTAGTAGGTTAGTTCTATCTATCTATCTATCTATCTATCTATCTATCTATCTATCTATCTATCTATCTATCATTGGTTGGTTGATTGGTTAGGTAGTTAGTTGTTAGTAGGTTAGTCCTATCAAGTATCTATCTATCTATCTATCTATCTATCTATCTATCTATCTATCTATCTATCTATCTATCTATCTATCTATCGTTATTTAGTTAGTTAGTTAGTCATATCTATCTGTTGTTAGTTAGTAGGTTAGTCCTATCTATGTATCGTTAGTTAGTTAGTTAGTAGGTCACGTATCTATCTATCATCCATCTCTCTATCTATCTATCTATCTATCTATCTATCTATCATTCTGTCAATTTATCTATCTATCTATCATCTATCTATCTATCTATCTATCATTCTGTCAATTTATCTATCTATCTATCTATCTATCTATCTATCTATCTATCTATCTATCTATCTGTCATTGGTTGGTTGATTGGTTAGTTAGTTCTATAGTAGGTTAGTCTACTATCTATCTTTCCATATATTATAATATATATATATATATATATATGGCTGAGTGGTAGAGCATTGCTTTAGCAGTGCAAAAGTTAATTAGTTATTATCTGTAGTTAGTTAATTATTTTAGAATAAGATTGTCTGTGAGACTAAGTGGAAAGCAGCTTCTTGAGTCTTTATTTCCATGTAAAACTGAAGAACAGCCTTTGACTGTGTTTGTTGATGAGAGTTGCTCTGAAGTGCTTAATTTAAAGGTTTTTCTAATGCATTGAGTTTGTCTGCCTAAGGTGTCCGGGTTGATTTTGTGTGTTCCCATATCAAAGAGCTGATAACTGAAGTGAATCCAGCAAACCCTGAGCAATGATCACAGTCTCATGTACAGTCAGTAGATCTGTCAGCAGTAAACGCTTGAATCTAGACGCATCAAACATGTTTCTAATAATACTGCACTGAGAGTCCAGAATAACCCGCAGCGCTCGCAGCACACAGCAGATGTCCTGTAAATGCTTGTGATTAATGGAGGCCGTGTGTGACATATGCTTCAACAGATGCTTCACATGACAGGAGAAGACTTACCGGTGTAAAACACTGTGACCATCAGACGCCTATCCCTCAGGAACACGACGGCTCTGCTCCACTGCCAGGTGAGCGAGAAATGACATATGGATATTGACACTGTGGGTGAAACCTTTGAGATTTGGGTCTATTGTACTTCTACAACATGTCTTCTTTCAGACCAGTGGAAAGAAAGCATCCAAAATACACATTAAAGTGTTCATTTTATTGCACTTTTGTTTATCTGCGTCTATAGATTTCAATTCCAAACAATATGTTTAGTTTTTTTTTTTTCTAACACATACCAATTACACCATTACAGTTTTTTCCCCTCTCTATATTATTATGGTTTGTTCATATTTCATTTACACAACATTTTTCTCCCAAAAACATGGTGAAAATGTGTTTGTTTTCTGTCTGTTGACAGTATTTTCTGATTATTTTCTGATTGAATGATAAAAAGAGAAATCCAGAATGCCCTCTGGAAAAACCTGTAATTCAAATATGACAACAAAATCAAACAAAAAATCAAACCTGGCTATATCTATTGTTTACATTTTTGTTGCAAATATGAATAGAAATTATTGGAAATGTATGCAAATTAGTGCAAATTTCTCATTTGTGTATTTAAACATAACAATTTAAAAAACTTGAACTTGTTTTCAGTTAGTTGACATGGCAACTTTTCTCATTTTTATTCAAATTTGTAATAATTTGGTTTCTATTTATAGTTGGTTTTAATTAGAATTTGTATTTTATTTTGGTTAAATGCCATGCCAAATTTTTATATGTTCATTTACTTTTTAATTTTATTTTTTTATTTATTATTATTTACTTTAATATATTACTATCTTTGCATTAATGTATATTTATTAAATTTTAATTGAAATAATTCTACTACTAATTTTAATTTATTTTTTAGTAATTGTAGCATGCATTTTAATTAGATTTAAGTAGTTTCGGTTTTGACACGTTTATATTTAAAATCAGCATCTCTGTTGACTTGAATAATGATGTGTTTCCTCTGTTACATCAGTTGAAGCTACTCTTGAAGTTTTGAAATGCATGAAGGTTCATGATGAATCTGACCCAGGATCAGATGGTGAATCAGGTCTGTAAAGTTTAATTGCAACACTTTCACACTGAAAACATTTACAGTATTTGACATGCTTGCTTCCATATATCAGTTTCCACTCGAGTAATGATCTGAACAGCACTGCTGTAAGAACAGCTAAAAACCGGTTTAAGATCTCAGTCTCATGATCGCATTAAGGTTTCTTCTAAGAGCAGAGCATCGCTTTCTTCGCTGGGCTTCAGGATGCAGCTGTTTTCTGATCCTCTCAGCTGAAAGTGAATCTTTGTCAGTCTCTCACGCTTCACTGACAGCTCTGCTAATTTACTGCCAACAAAAGGCGCAGCGCTGCACCGGTGGGCGACAGCAACATAAGCTGCTTACAGCGGTGTTTGTGTGTTAGGTGTGTGTGTCGCTGCTGCTGCTCCTGCATCCATAATGAAGACAGAATCAGCTGTGAATCTCCTGTGATTCTCTAGAATACCTGTAACAGCCACAGAGGAGCCACTCTCACAATCTCATCAGCAGCGCAGAGACACAAGAACAAATGATTAAAAAACACTCAACTGATTAAAAACAATTCTGGGATAACAGAACTCTGATTGAAATGAATGTGCTGAATGTGAATGAATGAAAGAAATGTGTATCTCTTCAGAAAAAAATCTGGGGGGGATGTTTGTGCCAGAGCTATTTTTCTGTGGTCAATCAGCATCACTATTTTTTTTACTATATTTATTTTATTTTGTCACTATATTTATTTTTATTTATTTATTTTTTCACTATATTTATTAAAAAATGTTAGTTTTCATTGGGTTTTTATATTTTTTAGTTTATTTATATGTTTGTATTTTTTGTTTTTATTTTTTGTTTTTAGTTGTTATTCCAGTTAGTTGCCAAGGCAGCATTTCCAATTTTCATTTAAATTTCAGTTATTTGGATTTTAAAAATTGTTTTTTTTTTTATTTTTGTTTTTTGTTTTTTTTTTATTTGTTGATTTTTTTTTAAATAAACTTTTTTTATTTAAGCCAATGCAACATTTCAAATTTTCATTTAAATTTTAGTCTTTTGAATTTTTTTTTTTTAATAAACAAAGATAGATAGATAGATGTCCTTTCCTTTCCTTTCCTAAATCAAAGATGTGCGTGACTCAGTCCTGCGGCCGCTTCCCAGTTCTGATGTTCTACAGTAGAGGGTCACTCTGTTGACCTGTTTACCCGAGCAGAAGCTGTGCTCATAGACTGTATGTTGATGGGCTGTTGACCTACATATGGAGACGCAGTGGTGGAAATGTGGTCTGCTGGTGGAGCAGCGGGAGGCTTTAATCTGCCAAAGCCCACTGAAACCAGCAGGAGATCCTCAAACACACACACACACACACACTCAGTGGATCGCAAGGAAATGCTGAAATATGTCAGATCACAATCATCACAGTTCCCTCTTTCAGCTCGACTGCTCTCGTGACGGAGCAACAGTCTCTTGCTGAACTAGTAAGTTAAAGTTAGTTAAACTCTTGACATGGTTAGATCAGGATACCTGAATAAAAATTTTCTGTTATTCAGTGAGTGGCATCCAGCCATTATATCAGGAAAAAAGCAATTTTTGTCATTCTGATGAAACAAGAATGAGATGTTACAGTTCAGGTTCATTCATCACTCTGAAAGTAGAGGATCAAGTTCAGCATATTGCGTTATGAAAGGCTATTTCTCATTTAACATCTGAATGTCTTACTTTTTACACAAGATAATAATAATATTGCCTGATTTCTGAGATCACTGGACCAAAGACTGGATTAAAGATGGCTAAACATAATGGGCTTGAGTAGAATATAAAACATTTCAATTTGGGGACAGTAGGGTTTTTTTTTTTTTTTTTAATGGGTTTGAAAGTAATTAATTCAGACATGTTTTTTTTTTTTTTTTTTTTTTTTTTTAGTTTTATGCATGTACTATTAGTTTTTATTAACATTTTGAATTAACATTTTTAGTAATGTTGTTGTGCTTCTCATAAATTGAACTACTTTTGTTTTAAAATAGCACTATTTAGGTTTAATATATTATTATTTTAGTTTTAGTTCAGTTTTTCTTTTATTTACCTATTTCCAGTTAGTAATTTTGAAGCTTAAACTAAATAAAAATTATACATTTTGCTTTGGCAACTAATTGCATTAAGTTTAAGTTTTTAATCTTATATTTATTATAGGAGGTTATTATATAAGATAATAATAATTTTGCTCTCGTCTGATCACCAAAGTTGCATTTAATTGATCAATAAGTACAGTAAAAATAGTGATTTTTTATTTTATTTAAAATATCCATTTTCTGTGTGAATATCTGTTAAACTGTAATTTATTCCTGTGATGCGCAGCTGTATTTTCAGCATCATTACTCCAGTCTTCAGTGTCACATGATCTTCAGAAATCATTCTAATATGATGATTTGCTGCTCAAGAAACATTTCTGATTATCATCAATGTTGAACACAGTTGTGCTGCACTATATTTTTGTGGAAACATTTTATTTTTCAGGATTCACAGATGAACAGAAAGTTCAAAAGAACAGCATTTATTTGAAATAGCCATTTTACATCCATTTCTGATCAATTTAATGCATCCTTGATGAATAAAAGTCACAATTTCTGAAAACCGTTTCATTTTAAAAAATTTTATATTCCGAACTCATCTAATGTGTGCTCATGGCTGATTTAATCTCATGATTTTTTATTTTTTTTTTTAAGGCATGATGTGTTTAATCACAAATAGATGAGGTTCTGCTGAATGCAGAGGAGGTGGATGGAGATCATTAATCTCTAACCTGTAACTAATGAGTCCGTCGCAGCGCTGTGAAAATATACTGCAGTTTAATGCCAAATCGCAGCACAAACCCTCCATCACACAGCAGCCGAGCAATTCATCAGGCGATGGAGATTTCCTAATCGTCTTCATAGACCTGAAGAACTGGCACAAGCAAATCAGCTGCTCATTAATGACCGCCATCCATTACTCACACGAGTGAGTCCAGCTCACGAACTGTGTATAAAATCAGTTGTGATTATTTTTGCAGGAATGACTCGCTGTAGATGTGAAATATAAATAGATCATTTTTCTCAAGTACTAATGGCTTCTTCACCTCCGGTCGCAGGAAAGGCTCTCAGCAGGAGGCTGAAGCACACTGTGATAATAAGACATTGATTTGACCTCACGCTTTCATTACATGCTGAACTGAAATAGACCGTTCACATTATAGACTCTTCCTGATGAACAAGCTTTGCAGAGCATGTGTGATTCTGTGTCTGTAATCAGCTGCAGTCATAAATGTAATATTCTGTTTGAAATGTGCAAAGATATTTCTGGTTACTCATTTTCCAAGCAGGAACTCTAGAGGAAGATTCTGGGTTTGAGTGCAAGTGAAGTTTAATTTAAGAAAAGCATGTCGACAGTAAAGAGCTGTGAAGTGTAGGTGCAGAACTCTCAGCATGCTGTTTGTTTGCTTTTATAATTTGAATATGAATGTAAAATGGATTTCATCTGTAATATTTCTGGAAAATATCATGTGGGTCTTTGTGTTTTCTGAATGAGAACATGGTGAAACCTGTGCGGAATTATGCCAGTCTTGTGTAGAGTTTTGCAGAAAAAAAAAACTGAGCAAATTAGAAACGTGTGCAAACAAGTGAAATGTGTTAAAAGTTTTGAGAAACGTCTTTGTTTTGAGAACTGTAGGAATGGTTTGGAAAATTGTTTCAAATGAAACACTTATAGTGTGTTAGCAATCGATAAAAACTGTAATGAAGGCTTTGTAAAACGTGATTAAGAAGCACCGCACAGAAACAGCACTCCTAGCTGTGGTCTGTTTCTGTCGTACTGAACATCAAAGCCTCTTTGTGTCAAACAGCTAATAAAATCTGAATCTGAAGCAGGAGGGTAATCATATTCAGATTCTTCATGACACTATTTGTCCTCTAATTCAATTCATTAAGAAGATTTTCAGAGTATTTGAGCAGCGTTGAGCTGTTAGACAGCAGAAGAGAGCGTTTATAGAGTGTTAAATGTCTCTCCTGGAGCAAATAACATTCAGTGCGACTGATAGCTTCAGTTCTCAGCTGAAATTATGGTCCTCTCAAGGATTTTATTGAAACACCTCGTGGAGAATTTTTTCTTGCTGTTGTCATTTTGGCTGCTCGATGTTATGGGACGATGCTTTAAAACAACATGATTTGGGAAAATATCTTTATTTCACTATTATATAGCTTCTGGTCTTGATAATACACAAACAACGTGAGAAAAGTTTTAAGAGTTTTTCATTTACAAAATCGATACTCTTAGAGCTAGTATTCTGTCTCCAGACTTTATACATTATTTAAGTGAGTTTAAACTGATTTCATTATTTGATTTGGTGGATTTGATTTTAGTCTGCCATATGAAGCCCACCATGCATTAAGAAACTTTTGAACAGAATTAAGATGTGCACATTTTTCTTATTTTGCCTAAATATCATATTTTTTCCATTTAGTACTGCCCTTCAGAGGCTACAGAAGATAGTTACATGTTTCTCAGAAGACAAAATAAGTTAAGTTTACCCTGATCTTCAAATGTAAGAAGTTTTCACCCCCGGCTCTTAATTTCTCCTTCTGGAGCATCAGTGAGTGTTTGAAGCATCTGTAATAGTTGCATATGAGTCCCTCAGCTGTCCTCAGTGTGAAAAGATGGATCTCAGAATCATACAGTCACTGCTGGAAAAGGTTGAAATACACAAAATGCTGGAGAACCAAAGAGTTAGTGGGAGCTGAAGGATTTTTCTGTTCAGGACAAACAAGGGACTCATGAACAACTATCACTAAACACAAACACACAGCTGTGGATCATTCAGATAACAACACAGTGTTAAGAACCAAGGGGATGTAAACTTTTGAACGGGGTCATTTTTATACATTCAACTATTATTTTCTCTTGTGGACTATATGTAAATGTCTTTTATGTGAAATATTTTATTCAGGTCAGTACTTAATAAAAATAGCATGCATTTTGTATGATCCCTCTTATTTTGGTAAAATAATTAACATTTTACAGATTCTGCAAAGTGTATGCAAACTTTTCACACTCAAATGAGTCTCTACTCACTAGCAAAAGAGCAGATTTTATTTTCATCTGTAGTGTTTGATGTTGAAAAGAAAGCTTTGTGCAATGGATCAATTTTCTGGCATCTTTTATTTTCCAGGCTATTTGAAATAAGCACAAGTTCCAGTTTCACACAAACGTGTTACGCAACAGAACTTTGAAATCTAATATCCAAAATCTAACTCTCGCCTGCTTGGAAACATCATTTTCACCGTTTACGCTGCCTGTGCAAAGCATGCTGGGAACGATCAAGAAGTGTGTTACATTACTTCATTTTAAGCAAATTAAGCGAGAAACAAAAATGGTTGTTGGTCTGATAAACAGACTCCTCATGAAGTGCTTTTATTGAACAGCAGACACCGAGATGCTCCTGGCCTCCTAGAAAGAGACTCAAGGAAAAAACATCTAAAATAAGCAAATGAGGCGTCACAATTGTGGAAATGAGAAGAAAAGAAGGACAGCAGTGATGTAGAGCGCACTGATCTGAAGGAGTTTGGATGAGAAGGTCTGAGGAACATCAGCAGATCTGCAGTGTTTCTTTGGAAGTCAAATGCCTTGATTTTCTGTAATGCTGAATATAAAGGTCAGCTTATTCAAATCACCAGAGCCGCAGGACGTCTGCAGAGACTTGAAATGTCATTAAGTCAGAAAAATGAGCTCTTATTATGAGCAGCGTTTGCCCTCCAAGAGCATTCCTGGACAAACATCAGTCAATCACATAAAAATACCTGTCAGCAATGAAATTAAATCAACATCAAATACAAAAAACAAATTCTATTGCAAGTGGTTTTGGATAATTCTTAGAACTGCAACTTGGCTTTTTATCTCAAAATACATTTTGAGTCTCTTTTTTTAAGCTGCAAATTTGTATCTTAGAATTCTGAATTTTTAAAGATGCAAACTCACAATTCTGAAAAAAAAAAAATCTGAATTAAGAGATGTTCTATGAGTTAAATAAAAAAAATATCTATAAAGAAAAGTTCAAAAAGCATCTGAATTTTGAGGGGAAAAAACAGTTTTAAACTCAGAAATTAAATGAACAAAAATAAAAAACATCAATTGCAGATGTAAACTCAGAATTCGGAGACCATAATTGTAAGATACATTTTTTTTTACAACTCAAAAAATTTTCAAAAAATCATAACCGTGAGATATAAACTGAGAATTAAGAGAAAATATAAATCAATTGTGAGATATAAACTCAACAAAAAAATATAATTGTAGATGTAAACTCAGAATTCAGAGGAAAAAAAACAATTGTGAGATATAAACTCAGAATTCTCAGGCATAAAGTCAAAATTGTGAAATGTACAAGCAATCCATTTAAAACATCTGAACTGTGCGATTAAAAAGTGGCAATTATTTTTGTTTTCTGTTCCATAATCCATCACAGTGCTCTTTAACTGTGTTTCGCAGCAGAGCTGACAGACTTTTACTTAAAGAAAGAACGATAGTTTGTTTCATGTTGTTTTTCCTCCTGCGGTGCTGAGCGGTGATCCTTCGTGAAAAGAAATGTGATTATTTCTGAGAACTGTTTAGGCAGACATTATGGTACAGTACAAATATTTTGAGCTTCCCTTATTCTGTCCTTTATTTTCTTATAATCACAACTGTCCAAAAAGTTAATTGGCAACCCTAATGATAACATAATTATCACAGTTTATAGACAGCTTAAACAATGAGAAAAATAAATGGAAAAATACTTCTGAAACCAGCACCACTGAAAAAGTGAGTGGCATTAATGAATCACTCACCAGATTCAATGCAATAATGCACAGACAAAATGAATGAATGATATAGTGCTTTATTGTGTATTGTTATATACCAAAAAAGTGCTTTACAATCATGTTGGGGACCTCTCCTCAACCACTACCAGTGTGCAGCATCCACCTGTGTTTACTGATATAACATGTACCTAATGCAATGCAATGCTAGTGGCTCTGGTTAAAAGCGTCTGACTAATGCATGGATGTAAATGTAGCACTGGTTCTGTTGAGCAGGACTGTCAGAAGGAGTTTCTGCCGTGCATCTGTGTGCATACGCATGTTCTTCAGTAATGAAGAGCATCTCTGGGGTCGCTGTGATCTCTGTGCTCAGATGATGAAGGTCCGGCTTCAAGGATCTCGCTGACCACTTTCAACCATGCTGAACTCTTTCAACCACACTGAACTCTAACATGAAAGAGAAGAGCTGGAGATGAGCGACTGCATCATTTGATGAGAACTACAGACGCCTCACAACTCTCCAGTCAACAGAACATCACAATTAACCCTGTCTCCTTCCTTCCAGAACATGCATTTATGTGAAACTCAGCATTAAACAACATCCACACTTCACTCTTCTGCAATGCTACTGAGTGATAAAACAACGTGTTTTAGTTAGAATAATATTGACTGATAAATTCTGCACAGGATTGTGTATTAATGAAGGAAATGAGGTCAGTCCTGTTGCATGTGATGATACTGAGAGCGTATGTGGAGCTCCTGAAAGACACACAGGGGTTTAATTGAGCTGCTGTTTGGGAAGAAAGTGAAAACGAGGAGAGGGATTCAGACACACTGATGGGAATCACCGGCTGTAATTAACACCTTCATCGCTGAATCAACCTCGCAACCTGTCATGAGCCTCAGAGGACAGCCCTGAACCCTGTGAGGCATGAAAGAATCGCCAGAAAATCGAAATGGAACGGTTTACTGAAACCTCAGACAGAATATTACAATATCTTGCATAAAAAGTTTGCATATTTTTCTTTTTCTGAGTATCATATTTAAACCTTAGTCTGATACAGTGAGAATATGGAGGAAATAACAGCTCAGTTTTATTCAAACAATTACACTAAAAGAGCTTTGACTGGATAAAAAAACTCTAAACTATTAATCAGAGGACAGAAGACATGCAGTAGACTGAGTGTGAAATAGGTTTATATTAAATATGATACAGTAGCTTTATAGGGTTAAAATTAACTGTGTAACATAGATATCTTCATGAGTAATATTCTTCTTTAAAAGCAA